>NW_018165072.1:37806-84485 GCF_001263595.1 Phalaenopsis equestris
GGTGGTCTATCCTTAAATAATTGTTTTCCAACGAATGCTCAAATATGTACAAGTGACTCCCAAGTAATTAAATCAGAAATTTCCATTTTTTTACTTAACCATTGGCGAAAGAAGCAAAAACAAAAGAAAAAAAAGCAGGTCGATCCACCCCCAAAACTAGCAAACCAAAAAGGGGGAAGAAGAAAATGAATCAGTCCTAAAAGCGCTTCAATTCTTTCAACAACTGTAATTAAATAGACTCTCGAGAAGAGTGCTCAAGTTCGTTCCAAGACAGTGTTTTGATTGGCCCAAAAGTTTTCCAATTCAGTAAGAAAAAAGAGAGGTTCAAAAGTCACCAAATAGAGTCAGAAAAGTGCTGACCAAAAGCCATGAGATGGAATCAAAAAGCGCAACCCCTAAGCCACAAAACAGACCCAAGAAGTGCAGCCTGTAAGCCGCCAAACAGGCCCAAAAAGTGCAGCCAAACCAGTCCCTGAACAATCTCAAAACCGTGCATTTAAAGGCTTCAAAATCAGTGTTTAAGGGCTCCAACACAGCTCTCAACTACTCCAAACAGCCATTTCACACTTCTAAACAGCAACCTACAGCACTTTTCAAGACCCGACAGCACTTTTCAGGACCCGACAGCACTTCTACAGCTCTCCCAAACCTAAACAGCAGCTCCCTACAGCTCCCCTACAGCTTCCAAGACGCCAAACAGCCATTTCACACTTCCAAACAGCAACCTACAGAACCTTTCAGGACCCGACAGCACCTTTCAGGACCCGACAGCACTTCTACAGCTCTCCCAAACCTAAACAGCAGCTCCCTACAGCTCCCCTACAGCTTCCAAACCAAATAGCAGCTAACAGCTTCCCACAGCACTCACAGCAGCTAACAGCTAGCCCAAAAAGCCATCTACAGCAATGGACAGCACTTACAACCATTATGCAACACATTTCAGCGCATGTGGAGCCCTAAACAACATTTAGATGGTGCACAATTGGTACCAGGGAGACCTAAAAGAATATTTGGAAGGTTCGCATTCATACCCCCCAAAACCCCTCCAAAACAGTGAATATAGTGCCCAAAACAGTGAGGAATTTGAGCATAAATCAAACCCCCAAAAACCGTCCAAAGCACCGAATAAAGCAATCCCAAATAATGTTTTTGACCTTGCTTATAATAGCAAGTCACCGGCCAATGAAATCGTCATTTAAATCAATCCTCGGAATAGCATTTAATTAAGCATAAAAACAGTAGTTAAACTCATGAAAGCATGAGCAGAAATGACACCAAGAAAAAAAAAAATTCACATATATATCGCACAATCCCTATGTAAACACATGAGAATTTAGTGGCATATATGTAAATCTTCCTTCATTTTATGCACTGTCGGCTGAAAGCAATGTCTATAGCGTGTAATAACAAATCAAAACTGTGGCATTCCAAAAATATTAATTGTTCGTAACCATCATCACATGATGCTTTGTATCATGAGTAAAGCAAACCTCCAAGTACAGTTTTATAGAAATTGAGTTTATTGATTTTCCTGAAATCCACCACAAAAACAAAACAAGCAAGGAAATCATTACAACAGCTTGCTAGACATTAATGAGAGCATGCAAATGGGTAATTGAGACGAGGAGTTTATGGGAAGAATCGAACCTGTCAGTAAGAACAGCGGCTAAGCAAAAAAAAAAGGAAGAAGTGCAGGAATTTTGACTCTCTGTCACCTCAATCTCGTTACTGTCTCCTTGCTGACGTCAACCCCAATGTGAAGCCGAGCGGGAGAAAGACTTCGATGCAGGGTTTCTGTCGGGAGAAAGGAGGAGGTGCGATTTTCAGTGCAAAGGAAGAGGGGGGAGGTCGCACGCGAGCAAGGAGTCTGGAAGCAGGATCGAGTGAGGTAGAGGGAGGCAAGCGGGTCTCGGCCTCGGACGAGGGTAGACGAGCCTAGCGACTGCGAATCGAGAGGGAGTGAGTGGTATGTTTGGTCGTGAGGGAGAGGCGAGTTGAACGGTTGTTCGGACGAGCAAGAGAGGAGGCGGAGGGCTAGCAGGGGGAGCCGAATTTGTCAAGAGCGGGGGAGGGAGTCTGGGAGCGAGCTAGTGGTGGTCTTCGGCGCAGAGAAGAAGAAGCGAACTAAAGGGAGCGAAGGTTTCTGGGTGAGCTTTAAAGGAAGGCGAGGGTTTCGAGCCGGAGAGACAAAGCAGGTGAATGGGGTGCTTGTCTGTGAAGACGAATCCGGAGAGAACGAGAGCGAAGGGCTTCGGAGGCAAAGGGGAGATTCGGCTATGAATTCGCCGTGGGGAGGAGAAGAAGCGCCAGCCGGGAGGAGCTGGATTGAGCGTGAGAGTGAGGAGTTGAATGAAGAGCCCCCCGAGCCTAGTAAGAGGGAGACGTGATTTTTTTGTATATTTCCAAAGAGACGTTATGCGAGACTTTGGCGGGGAATTGAATGAATTCCGTTGATACACCCAGCTCAATTGGAAAATTTTAATTCTCAATTAAGATGAGATTAAATAACCCATTTAAAATTTGAAATTTTGAAATTTGAAAATTGTTTAACCCTTGTTTTGCCCGAGTCCAGCCCGAATTGAACCCAAGTTTGAACCTGGGTTGAGCCCGGGCCCACGCCCCGCTAAAAAAGATGTACATCGATCTTCGTGTTAATTGCTTACGCGCATAACCATAACAATATCCGTGTCCTTTCTAGCTAAAGACAACATTCCGGACGGGTCGGCGTGGTCCGTTTCGTCATCCAGGGTCGTCCAGACAAGTTCGCCAACGGTCGAGCCAAAAATGTGTCAACTTCAGACGTGGTGTAGCGAGTGTGTTGCTGAGTCACGGAGTTCACCTAAGGTCGTCTGATCCTGTAGGAACTCATTTTCGGGCTCTACATGTTGGACCTTAGTTTTTACAACTAGAAGTTGAGTTGTTTGGATCATACGAGTTATTCACAAAAATGAGTCAATAAGTGGTTTGAAATGCTATGGGAGGTGGGCTCCATTACTTGTCTGCTATGATGGTCAATAAGGAACTCCTAAAACTAGATCTTGGGTTCTAAAAGTAGAACACTAAAAATGAGGTCAACAAACCCTATTCATAAAAAGTTGTATTTCACTTTTAAAATAAAATAATAGTAGTATTCTTGATGTAGTATAAATATTTGAGTGGTTTGTCAGCAAATATAAAAATTTTGGTGTGTGGTGTCTGTAAATGTCCCTTCTTATATTAGTAATGAAGATACTTATATCACGAATCAAAAATCCATTTAAAGATTTTATTTTGCATAGAGTGCCAAGATTTCTATGATAATAGCATATTTTATTTAAACCTAATACTGAAAACAATTGTTTACAATTTTTGTTTCAAGGCTTTGGCATTTTTTTTTTTTAACTACAATTAATGAAAGATTTGCAAAATGTTTCTCCTCGTTTAATTCATTTTAAATTAACATGTATTTTCATATGCATTTTGATAAATTAAATACTCGAGAAGTGAGCAGATCATAGAATCTTCATTCGGATCAAATAACAATAGCAAAATTACAAGGGAGAAATTTTTACAACTACAAAGACAGTATATAAATATTTCCTAGAAAATCAAATCAATGCTCGTATGTATCTTATAAATTAGTATAAATCACAGAATTATGCATCACAAACCTCCTTGCTTATAAATTTAGCCATTCCTGCACCCATTCTCATGGTAATATCTTTGATTGCCACTTGATAACTGAAAGGTAAATTGAGAACAAAATATTATAGAAGTCTTAAATATGGGGTTGCTTGAATATATAGTTGCAGTGTACTAGCTACTTCATGGTGATAATATCGCTTCTGGAAATAAAATTGATTGAAAGACAAGCAATTGAGAAATTAAAAGATGGAATAAGTAAAAACATTTTGAATAACAGCTATAGTAAAATTTATAGACCTTTTATGACAATTAAAACAATAGATGAGGCTAAACAGCATTTCATAGTTCTAACCCAAGATTCCTAATGCAAAAGATTATTCTCCCCCACCGATTGCTAACCCAAAGATTCATACAATGAAAACTTCTTTTCTATATCGAGTAGAGGAATCAGTGCTTATTTTGTACTTCAAGCACTTTTATTGCAAGTTATCTAGCATCTGCGGGAAGAAAATTGGCCACATTATTTAACCTTGGTTCTCGACTTGAGGAATGCAACTTTAGTACTGTCTGCATAAAAGATATGTTAACCTGATAAACAAGAAAGACATGGCCTAGGAAAAATGGATAAATATTAAAAAAAATATCTAAGCCCCTTTTCCTAATCTAACAGCACGGTCTTCTCACTTAAGTGATTCATGGATAATGACTAGAAAGGATAACAAGAAAATAAAAGAGCAAAAAACGTGAACCCAAAAGCAAAAATAACCGGAGCACTGGATTAATTTTATTTCCATGGTGATTCATGGATAATGTCTAGAAAGGATAACAAGAAAATAAAAGAGCGAGAAGCGTGAACCCAAAAGTAAAAATAACCGGAGCACTGGATTAATTTTATTTCCAAACCTTTTCTAGGTGTGAGCATCTATAGGGATGCGGGATCGCATCCTTGGACAAACGGGGGCTGTGTTCCCATCTAATGTGAGACTACAGCGAGAATTTTCACACCTATTGTGGCCACCGGCCCTTGTCGGTCCCATTTTCCTTTTTTTTTTTAATGAGAAGTAGGGAAGAATTTTCACACCTACTGTGGCCACCGGCCCTTGTCGGTCCCATTTCCCATTTTCCTTTTTTTTTTTAATGAGAAGTAGGGTTAATTTATGTCGTAGTATAAGTAATTTGCCTAGAACCTGGTTTGGGCAACCTTTTGTTTTTTTTCATGTTATTTGAAGAATTAACTAAACTATTTTCCTAATCGGAGAATTGTACATACATTTCTTCATGTGGTGAATATGTATCTTGAAGAGAACAAGTAATAAATCTTCTCTCGGCAGTCATACCTCTGCGAGATAGCCGTTTTGTCATTCTCTTAGCTTTTTTGGGTCCAAGCAACCGCCGAACGCCTTCAATCCCACTCTAAACACCGCTCACTTTGCATGTCACTTTTCCTTGCTTTTCCACATTCTCTCCTCACAAAATCAGATCCTAAAACACCTAAGAATCCTAAAATGATGTCGCTTTTCTGAGTATAAAAAAGAGCTCTAAGCAAAATAACTTTCAAATGGGAAGATCATTACATTACACTGACTTTCCTTAGAAATGCTAAAAGTGAAAATGAAATTAAAATACAAGTCAAATTTACCAGTAGCTCTATCTACAACCTTGATGCTCAGAATCAAATACAATATGGCTATTAAAGATGAGTAGTGAAAAATTATTCATAAGATGAAACATCCATTATCAAAAAAAGTCAAAACATCTATTCTCTTTCAAGTATTAATTGCCATTGAAACATTATCTTCAACGAACCACTTAAGCTCAACAAAATTCCAAGTATGCTTCTAACTAGGCAATTAATAACCTCACTACTAGAATTTTTATTTTTCCTTGGCTAGATTATCAAGACCTTGAACAACCCAATTCCAGGAACACATCCTACAAACACAACACATATATTAATTTTTTTTTTCTCACTAACTATCAGTGTAATGTTTTAGCTTCCGTAACCTTCACACTGATCACATTTGACAAAAGTAACATTAAACTAGACCAGTTGTGCCACCTTTCTCACCATTATATAGTTAATGACCAAATGCAAATTGCAGAATAATTAATAATCTAATGTTAAATCAATTCTATCACAACTATATAAGACTATTATTCAAATTTAAGTCTAATAGTTAAACCAAATATCTGAACTTAATTATTTTTATATATTTAATTTGTATTAGTAGATCATTATTATATCATTTTAATCATATTTAAATAATTTTTGTAATTATTGTCATCCAGTTCAGCCCCCAATTCGACCCGGAACAAACCAATGAACCTTGAATTTCTCTCCCTCTCTCCTGGTTCGATGTCTGGTCCGGTTTTCACAACCTTAAATATCATTGCTTTATGATTCTCCAGCTGTTTTTGTTTGTGGATACCAATGCACTGCAATTATAATTAGTGAATCTGAGTAAAGCTAGATGGGATAAAGGGCAAAATGTATAATGACATTAAAAAACAGCAACTTCTAATAATTAGCACAGCTCTTGACAAGCTCAACAGGCTGATTCAAGAACAATACAGAACTGGTTCATGCAATTACTAGCTTTAGCATTAACCTCAATTGAATTCAATCTTTCAAAACATTCAATGATACTTATAATTTAGATCGTTTCCAAACTTTCTCAGTAAACTATATCAAGCAAGAACTTTTGTCTGTGTTCATATTATAACATATTTGTGACCCACGTCTGCAACTGTGCATCAAAGGAAGCAATAGGCTTGAAATATAATTCAAATAACAATCTTAGAAGATAAGGACCACAAAAAAAAACGAAATTAAGAAGAAAAATTTTACTTCTACGAAAGATAAAATCTAATAAGGATCACAAATATTTCTCAATGAAAGGTTTGTATCATCTTTCTTTATATATTCAAGATCAATATTAAATTTATTACAGCTACCATTGTTAAATAAATAATGCATTCATGGTCCAATTAGACTTCTAAATTCAATTTCTAAATATAAATGCAGGAATGAAAATCACCTTTTACCCAGCTCCAAGAAGGCAATTGAAATAAAATGGAATTTGTCCATCAGAACCTTGTAAGCGTTAGTACCACCTAGGAAAAAGATGTCAGTTAGCATGTGTAAAAGAATCCATTTGTAAAACATAAGGACAGGTTAAAACACTTTGTTATTGAATCTTCAGTTTGATTTGATATGACATAATATGTAGAAATACATGTCATATATAAATATTGTTTGTAAAAATATGGAAACTATTAGAATATAAGAATATTAATATACATAATTCTATATTAATTGCTTTGATTTGCTTTTATTTCCTTTCTTCTTTTTCTCTTTATTCTATTTTTATTTGTTTCCTTACTAATAAATCCTGTAAACGATATTTATACCCTTATTTACATCAATAAGATTTACCTTTTATTTTAACATGGTATCAAAGCCATGACCCTAAAATAGTTGTAGGGCTCCCCTTACAGCCGGCTAGGTCTGCTTTCAGCATTCAGAACCTCTGCCTCCCTGTCCAGATTCCTGCAGCCGGAAACTCTGCTCTCCTTGTAGCCAACTAGGTATGTGCTCCCCTAATCAAGTCGGTCAGGTTCTCGTCTCCAAGTTCTCGTCCACTAAGTTCCCAAGCAACTTCATCTATCCAGCTAGGTTCCCGCCTCCAAAGAAGGTCCCGTCTCCATTTTCAGATTTAGATTCTCTAACTTCAGATTTTCCCAGCCAATTGATGCCTCTCCAGAATATGAGATCCGATCGCCAGAACCTTCTTCCAACCTACCAAAATGATCTCTTCCAGCAGGAACCCCTTCCCAAGGCCATATGCCTTCCCTGCGGCAGTCGGAACTTACGATGACTCAACAACCTAACAACTCTTTTAGCATGGGAAATTCAATCATCTGACTATTTTGATTCGATTCGTGAACCACCAAAAACTTACCTAACGTATGGAGCTTGGGAAGTAAAGAATTTCATGGTCATGACGTGGTTGATCAACTCCATGGAGACTTCAATTGGTCGATCATACATGTTCCTTCCTTCTGCTAGTACCATTTGGACAGAAGTACGTGATACCTACTCAGATGTAGAGAGTTCCAGCCAACTCCATGAGGTGTATAAGACAATCTGTGAGGCAAAACAAGGATCCAAGATCGTGACCCAATACCATAATGATCTAGTTGAATTATGGATGGAATGCGACCTATACTATAACTACACTTGAGAATATCCGGTCAATCTCTCTTTTACATAAAACTATAGAAAATGACTGCATATTCCAATTTCTGGCAGGCCTCAACAAAGATTTTGACGAAGTTTAGGGTCGTATCATTGGTCGGGATCCTCATCCTCCTACTCACGTTGGTTTCACTGAGATTCATCGCAAAGAGAGCCGAAGACTTGTTATACTTGGTACTTTCACTCTCTCTATTGAAGCATTCGCCTTGGTCTCTAATAGTGCTCAACCCCGGGCTTGTCATCCCACTTGTGATTTATGTCACAAACCCAACCATACTAGTGATAAGTGTTGAAAGCTTCACAAGAAACATGCATCCAAACCTTCGACAAAATCTTCCAATGCCAAGGGTCTTGCTACAACATTTGAATCCAACTTGGTACAACCGACCTCTACCCAGAGCAATCTAAAATCCTCCAATTCTCTTAAAAGTCAAATGAAGCATGTTTAGCATGGGAAATTCAATCATCTGACTGGTTTGATTCGTGAACCTCCAAAAACTTATCTAACGTATGGAGCTTGGGAAGTAAAGAATTTCATGTTTTAGCATGGGAAATTCAATCATCTGACTATTTTGATTCGATTCGTGAACCACCAAAAACTTACCTAACGTATGGAGCTTGGGAAGTAAAGAATTTCATGGTCATGACGTGGTTGATCAACTCCATGGAGACTTCAATTGGTCGATCATACATGTTCCTTCCTTCTGCTAGTACCATTTGGACAGAAGTACGTGATACCTACTCAGATGTAGAGAGTTCCAGCCAACTCCATGAGGTGTATAAGACAATCTGTGAGGCAAAACAAGGATCCAAGATCGTGACCCAATACCATAATGATCTAGTTGAATTATGGATGGAATGCGACCTATATTATAACTACACTTGAGAATATCCGGTCAATCTCTCTTTTACAGAAAACTATAGAAAATGACTGCATGTTCCAATTTCTGGCAGGCCTCAACAAAGATTTTGACGAAGTTTAGGGTCGTATCATTGGTCGGGATCCTCATCCTCCTACTCACGTTGGTTTCACTGAGATTCATCGCAAAGAGAGCCGAAGACTTGTTATACTTGGTACTTTCACTCTCTCTATTGAAGCATTCGCCTTGGTCTCTAATAGTGCTCAACCCCGGGCTTGTCATCCCACTTGTGATTTATGTCACAAACCCAACCATACTAGTGATAAGTGTTGAAAACTTCACAAGAAACATGCATCCAAACCTTCGACAAAATCTTCCAATGCCAAGGGTCTTGCTACAACATTTGAATCCAACTTGGTACAGCCGGCCTCTACCCAGAGCAATCTAAAATCCTCCAATTCTCTTAAAAGTCAAATGAAGCATTTAATCAGGCTTGCTTGGATCCAGTCCATTCTCTTCCGGCCCGTTGACCTCCCACGTTCGTCAAGGTACCAATCCTATGACACTTGTTTCTTCTGCCCCTTTTAGTCTATGGATCATTGATTCATGTGTCACGGGCCACATGACTGGAAGCTCTCAAGCCTTCTCAACATATTATCCTTGCTCAAGAAAAGATACTATTAAAATTGTTGATAGGTCCCAAAGTTCCATTGTTGATAAGGGATCTATTATTTTAACAGGTTTAACTCTATAATCTATGTTACATGTATCACTGTTGAAGTGCAACTTTTATCTATCAGTACACTGACATATGGCATTCACTGTGTTGCTCATTTTTCCTCTGATGTCTGTCTTTCAGAAAACTATAGAAAATGACTGCATGTTCCAATTTCTGGCAGGCCTCAACAAATATTTTGACAAAGTTTAGGGTTGTATCATTGGTTGGGATCCTCATCCTCCTAATCACGCTGGTTTCACTGAGATTCATCGCAAAGAGAGCCGAAGACTTGTTATACTTGGTACTTTCACTCCGTCTATTGAAGCATTCGCCTTGGTCTCTAATAGTGCTCAACCCCGGGCTTGTCATCCCACTTGTGATTTATGTCACAAACCCAACCATACTAGTGATAAGTGTTGAAAACTTCACAAGAAACATGCATCCAAACCTTCGACAAAATCTTCCAATGCCAAGGGTCTTGCTACAACATTTGAATCCAACTTGGTACAGCCGGCCTCTACCCAGAGCAATCTAAAATCCTCCAATTCTCTTAAAAGTCAAATGAAGCATTTAATCAGGCTTGCTTGGATCCAGTCCATTCTCTTCCGGCCCGTTGACCTCCCACGTTCGTCAAGGTACCAATCCTATGACACTTGTTTCTTCTGCCCCTTTTAGTCTATGGATCATTGATTCATGTGTCACGGGCCACATGACTGGAAGCTCTCAAGCCTTCTCAACATATTATCCTTTCTCAAGAAAAGATACTATTAAAATTGTTGATAGGTCCCAAAGTTCCATTGTTGATAAGGGATCTATTATTTTAAGAGGTTCAACTCTATAATATATGTTACATGTATCACTGCTGAAGTGTAACTTTTATCTATCAGCACACTGACATATGGCATTCACTGTGTTGCTCATTTTTCCTCTGATGTCTGTCTTTCAAGGTCGTCGTTTGGAGAGAATGATTGAAACTGCTCAGCGGGTAGGCAGGTTCTATTTCTTCCAATAGAAAGCATTGAGAACGAGAACACTCCACTCAGTAGTTGCAGTTTATCTCAGTCCACTGAATGTTCTATTATATTTTTACACTGTCATTTGGGCGTGATAGTTTCAATATCTAAAACAATTGTATCCGTTGATATTTACTAATAAAAATCATTCTAATTTCAAATGTGAAATCTGTCAGTTAGTTAGACATCGTCGTGTTCCTTATCCACCCCACATTTATGCGTCTTCCGCTCATTTCTCCCTTATTCATAGTGACTTATAGGAAACCTCTCGCACTCTCAGCTACACCTAAATGGCGGTTCCTTCCTTTGATTGATGACCACACTCAGATGACGTGAGTCTATACTTAAAAGATAAATTTGAAGCTGCAGTCACTTTCAAAAACTTTCACACCTTTATTTTGACCCAATTCAAAACTCTTGTTCAAGTCCTTCAAACTAACAATTGTCCTGAACTTTTTAACTCTATATTAAGAGAATTTTTGGTAAATAAGGGCATCCTTTGTCATATCTCGTGAACGGACACTCAACAAAATTGGGTAGCCGGGAGAAAAAACCGACATCTCCTCGATGTAGTTCACTCCATTATGTCTCAGAGGGCATCCTTTATCATAGCTCGTGTGCGGATACTCCTCAACAAAATTGGGAAGCCGGGAGAAAAAACTTACATCTCCTCGATGTAGTTCACTCCATTATGTCTCAATCTAATGTCCCAAAATATTTATGGAATGATGTCATACTTTCATCAATAGTGATCCCTAAAAAATTCATAGCTTTTGAACATCTTTAGCCGTCTTAACATTGTGCTTTCCTAACAATCGGGTCTTCTCCACTTTAGATCTAAAAATTTTTGGGTGCTGGCATTTGTTCTAAACACGGACCCAACTCGAAGTAAACTTGAGTCCAGGTTCGTAAAATGTGTTTTTCTCGGATACTCTGACACTCAAAAGGGGTATTGGTGTCTGGACCCTCCACAAATAAGGTCTATGTGAGTATTGATGTCTCCTTTATCGAAAATGTTCCCTACTTTCCTAACTCTGCCTCCAGTGCGGGGAGCTAAAGTTCTTGGGCATTGTTCCTTACCCATGGCAGCCACCTGCATTGATCTAGCAAGTCTTTACTAGCCCAAGGCAATGCACAAAACAGTGAGGTTTTGCTACAGTATGCAAACACTGAAGTTTCATTGTACTCGTGTATAAATATTACAAGAGTAGAAAATGTTATTCAATTAAGAAAGATCACACCTACGAACAAAAAAAATGTCAAAAATGAGTATATGCTAACAATAGAAGGAGACGAATATGGGCAAGAATATGTCTACATATACACATGTACATTTTCAATGACCAGAAAAAATTAAGAGATAGCACTCTTTGTAAGGTAAAATAGCCAAAAATATGTTGAAAACCACATGAAACAGAGCTGTTGCACATGAAAGCATGAACATGTAAAATGGAAATTTCTTTTAAACTTAATACTTCTTCCAGTAGTCCTTACAAGATGCTGCCTAGTGCCCACAAACACAAAAAGTTTTAAGTGCGTGTATACTATCAATATAAGGAGACCAAAGAATAGAAAAGAATCTCGGAGACCAGAGTATAGAAAAGAATCTCCATATATAGATGTATAGATTGTGCATGACCAGAAAAAATTAAGAGATAGCAAGTCTTCGTAAGGTAAAATGGTTGAAATAATATTGAAAGCCTCATGAAACAGAGCAGTTGTTCTTGAACGCATGATAAAAAAATGAAAATTTTTCCTTTTTAACTTGTATGCTTCAAGGAGTCCTTACATGAGAAATGCCAGTAACGATCATACATGTGTTCATGAAATCCTAACAAAATCGGCACCTTGATGTCAACTGGAATGCTTGTATCATCCTCTGCAAAAGAGAAAATGAAAACAAATCATTTCTGATGCTTCTTCGCTTACATGGATTTTGCAAGAACATGATAAATCATTTCTGATGCTTCTTCGCTTACAAGGATTTTGCAAGAACATGACAAATTTGATGTACACATCTGGTTGAAACTTTTCAGAGCATCATAATATTGAATACTGCCTAGAAAATGCCAATCTTGTCCAAAATAGAAGTGTAAAAAATACATTTCTGGCAAGCTTGCCCAATGTAGAACAGCCTAAAAATATGTTTCTGGCAACTCAAACAAAACTATAATTCAACTCAAGCACAGATTATTCAGTAAGAAAATAGCGTTGATAATGCACGTCTCTAAATGTTATACCGTGTCTTCCAATATCATGTTTCTTCCATTTTTTTCACAACTACCCATCGGAGCATATTTGCAAGAAATGAAAATCAATGATTTTAGGGTCATTTAGAACGAAGGGCCTTGCCTGCCACTAAACTCTGCTTGGCTCTTCAGCAAGCCTGCACAGGCGCAGTCAAGGCTGCAGCATCGTCTACAAAGGGGCTAGTGAAAGAGGCACTTGCCCAGACAAGCAATATAAGGTTGTGCAGGGCGTCAATCCAAACGAAGGCTTAATCTCTTTGACATGCAAATAGCACTTTGCATACTTTGTTTCAGTGAGTTTAGTTTGTTAATGTTAAAGCTCAATAAAAAGCCATGTTAAAACTGATAATAAAAACAATTATCACAAAATATAATGCAAGAAACTAGAAAGGTTTCGATAAATGTCTAATATGAACACCAAGAAAAACTTAAATTTACAGTCAATTTGCCAGTCATATTTTTACACATTAAAATGTAGATTCTAATTACCGATTCATCATATTTTATTCATTATAATAATTCTAATGATGAAGTAATCATAATTAATTAATATCAATAATATTATCCTTTAGTCTTCCTATTGAATAACTTACCTTTCATCCTCGAGAACAACTTTAGTGATTTGATTTCATAAGAGTTTAAGCAGTCATGCTTTTCCAAACGTCAAACAGCAGTAACAAATAACACGCAAACGAAAAGGCCGAGTTCATATTCTTTCATGAACAAGTTATCAAATCCAGTACTGAGAAAGTATTATTGGTGCCAAGCGAGATGCTTCCTGAGTTTTACTATAGTTAATATAACCATATTTAGTCATTTACATTATGTAGTTTATCCTTATTTGTCATTTTATCAATTATAAAAGATAAAACGATTATCATTATAGATATGCTTCTCCATAGTTTAATGCTAGTATGGCAGTGTTTGTTAATTTATGGCTACTATGAAAAATAGTAAGCCTTGCAATTTAGGTAGATATGAACTGAACAAAAGAAAAGTGTCTAGTCAATTACTTCTTTTTCTTTATCGCATCAGTTTTTTCTCTACACAAAATTCCTTTATACAACAATCTCTATTACAACTATCCTACCTACTATATGCACCATGCACTCACAGCTTTATCAAACACAAATTTAGTCAATTACTGATCAGAATATAGCGGGAATTTCAATTTTTTAAATTTATGAAAAAACTTTATCTGGGTACTTTGCAAGCACAAGGCAATTATTTGGCATCCAACTTGTCTTACTCCATGAGCATGCCTAAATTAAAAGTGCATGAAGATGCATACAAGGGCAAGTGTTATGATCATATACAGCATGAAAATTATTCGCAAGAAAATTACAAATTTTATGATGCATTGAAGTTCTAAGAGCACGCAAAAGGGAATATTAGTACAGGATATTCTGCAGTCTTTCCTGTAGTTCTCTCACTGAATCATACAAAACTTCTCCACTCCCAGCGTAACAGTTTACAGATTGAAAATGATGTATGACACTTTATTTCCACTACTTCACTTTCTCTATTACAAGAATCTTCACTTTATCCACCAGCAACTTTGGACGCCTAAACATATAGGAATACTCTATTAATGATTTACATCAAATGACTAACTACATGATGTGGAGCCCTACGTATACCTGATTTTTTTTTTTTTATCATTGTCAAATTTCAAGATATCTTATATAGGTTGTATAAAAGATTTAGATTTAACGTACTTTTTATAATTTTTGCTCAAGCATATGTTCATAAACAGTATGCATGCGAGTATTTTAAAATATTTAAATCGCTCTATATGGCGCAATAATGGCAAGAGTTTCCAGAAGCCCGTCCTTATGAATAATTTTGCACTCCTAAAATTACCTGTAAATATCAAAACAGTTTTGACAGCCCACAAGTAATGCTAAACCGAATTAACAGATAAACAACATTTTAACAGATTAATATCTAATTAACCTCAGTGCAGATATTTTAATGTTTAATTAGTTAAATTCACAAGAATAAGAAAAAAAGCACACAAATAAAGCTTTCACATAAGTTTTATAAGCTCAAATGAAAGTGTTGTTCCAATTTGAATAAGCAACTTTTAAAACTCATCATATCTCAACAAAAACTATAGTGAGGTCATCAACGACAGATATAAACCACCTTAATAATAAAGAAAGCTTCCTAATGATTTTTCATAAGCAATTAGGAACACCAAGTTCAAAGAAATAGGATTACATCACAGACGTTAAAGGACAAAAAGAAGTGAACAGAGCTGACATACCAACAGTATCAAGGGCTCTGAGAACCAAATAGAACACACACACCTGCACAAATAAAGTTCTAAGTCAAAAATCTTGTAGCAAAAAAAATGCCTTACTTTCATAAACACATTAAAAAGTTAACTAACACATGTTCATGGATGCATACATACATATGCAGAGGAAGTCGAGCTCAGGTGCAATCATTTGAAAAGAATCATTGCTATTGGAAAAGGACCTATTCTAAAGATTTGCTATTTTGAGTTATTTGTCGAAAAAGCGTGAACAATGAAAGCTACATGCGTAGTTTGAGGAGGGATCTTTTTCCTTTATGGAAATGTAAATTATATAATCTATAATATTTTGATGATCAAGAAGAGTCAGAAATGAAAAAAACAAGATGGATAATGTTGATCTATATTAGAATTGGATAGAGATCAAAATTTAATAAAGTCAACTTTAGTCTTCAATTAATACAATTCTTCTTGATCTATAGTGTTCAAGTAATACAATTCTTCTTGACTTCAAACAACTTCCTTCGGATCGTAGAAATCCAAATAGAGTTGTTGCTGAGAGGTTGCATTTATTGTTCTACAGATCCAAGTGTCATTTTTTCCCAATTTTTGCCTAGTAGTTGACAAGTTTCACTTGGTTTGGAATTTTCCTTTTTTTAACCTATTTAAGGTGATATTCACTATGTTTCCAGATCAATTTAAGTACTTTCATAATTTAGTGTTTCAAGAGTTTTAAAATGCATTACTTTTCTATAAATATTTGCGATTTTATTTTGCAATGTAGTATCTTGAATTTTTTGGCTCACAATTATTATAGGAGTTTTGGCTTGCTACCTCAAAGTGTATTTATTTATCCTTGTAGAATTTTTCAAAGGGAATTCACAAGTTAATTCACGACAATTTGTTTTTTTTTTCCGTCCAACTAATTGTCCATCTAAGGTAAAGTATATGGAATTATAAAAGGCTGGAAAGGATACTATTATAAGTAAAAGGTGTAACGACCAATTAACCAGATTGAGGAAGCTTGAAATTTCGAAAAATGGTAGGGACTAATTAAAGTATTTTTAAAATGTGAATTAATGTGAAGTATAATCTATACCTCAAGAAACACATAGCTCAACCAATAAAAAACAAATAAGAAATTTAGGTGAAAAATATGTTTCCTAATGTACCTTTGGATCATGTACTTCTCAAGCTAATGGGCATGTCCATCTTTCTTAAAGTGATATTGAAAGATATTTTATTCAAAACAAACTCTAGCGCGCCTTTTTTATCTTACAAATAAAAATTTGCAAAACAATCATTTAACAGTTACTCCAAATAGTATTCTCATTTTTATGGCTTCATCTTCTACCATGTTATTGTACAAAAATAAGTAGACTGGAAAGTGTTGTTTCAAAAAGTACTGAAATAGAGAAAGAATTTTTATTGAACTTTATATCCACTTAATTGAGTATATTCAACCCTTTATTTTCTTTCTTTTGGTTTGCCTTGTATGCATTCATATATAAGAAACCCTTGTTGTTTTCCTCCAGATTGATCTCATATAGGAATAACTTGCCAAGCACCCAAAATACTACTAGTCGCACAACGGCCGCAATACTCACTGCAGCCTAACGTTCTTGCTCAAGTCTCCACACATCATGCACACAAACATGTGTTGTGTATCATTGCCATTCACATGCCTGCATGCGTCCGCACGTGTTATCCATCTGATAACTGATCCAGAATATCAAAAGCATGAGGAGAGCTGCCAACCTAGTCAATAGTTTAAATGGATGTTATCTTTTAGTAGAACAAAAGCAAGACCTCGCGAACATTCGGATTTGTTTTCTAAGAATCGCTATGTTTGACAGTATATGAAGGCAAATAAGCATCCAAGCCTTTTATTTCGCTTGGAACGTCACTATGCACGTTTCAATGAAATCTTAGTAACGAATTGAGTTCCTCGCCTGCAGAGAAATAAATCAAATTAGAATTTGTTTTTTAACTTCTGCGAAGCCAAAGTTTAATAATGCTCTTTCTGAAGTTTTAAATCGATGTGTTTGCAACTGGATGCCGTCGAAATCTGCAGGTATAGACATCAAGTTCAATGACCTCCCATATCTCGGACTTATCTAACATAAAAAGCATCGACATCCTCCCACTTTATTTGGTTTTAGTACTAATAACTACCCTATTTCAATGCCTAAATCCACAGAGAAGCGAAAATCCGTAACTGTATGAGCAATCAATTATTAGATAACAAATAGCGAGAAGACGGACTGCAGCATCCCGCACTGATCCACGATAAACTAAAAAGAAAAAAAAAAGGCAAAAAACAGCATGGAAAAAGCAATAACAAGCCGAATTCAAAGGACCAGAAATAATCGATGGGCGTCAAGAATGCCAAGGGAGGAGTAAGAGGTAATTCTTACTGCATTGCGAAGATCGGCATCAAGCTGCTGGATTACCAGCGCAAAGCTGCGGGAGACTTTCTGCAGCATAGCATAGGCAAAGCCCCAGTGCGGCTCCGTCGGGATCTGTCTCTTGATCTTCTGCGCTGCCATCATCATCTTCGTCAAAGACATCAGATCCTCTGGATGCTGCAGTACCTCCTTAACCATCCCCATTGCCTCTCTCCCTCTGCTTCTCTCTCTCCTGGTGGTCTCGAGGGCTTTTTGTATTGGTTTCTCCGTTCGGTTTCCTTATAGCCGCCCACGGAACGGATGTCCGCGCCTCTTTCGCGAATCAGGAGTTTTATTTATCTATGAGCGTGTTGAACCAGGAGGCGTTTTGCTTTAATAATATCACATGCCGAATCAACCTTCTCATAATTTTATTTCTAACCACTATTTCTTACTATTATTATTTTGATCTTTTGTCTGTTTATGAGCATAATATTATATAACGATAATTTCATTACGCCACATGTCAGGCCTGCCACAATATCAACATTTTTTATAATGATATACTAATGGAATAACATAATGAAAATGAGTGTTTAATTTTTTTTTAATAATTGATCATCTTTCTATCTTTGTCTTTTGTGCCTCTATTTTTAATTATAAATCCACTTATTTAACATTTTGTGCCACAAAAATCACGGCAATGGAGTTATATTAATGTCTCACTCTTGTATAAAATTTCAAACACAAATAGATAAAAGAGTAGCTGATAGAAGGGATACCATAAATTTTTACGTTGAAAATTAAAAAGAAAAATAACACAGGGCTTAACTCAATTGAAATGTTTCTACTATTTTGAAGTATGTTACAATAATTCACTTGCTCTTAAACGGTAAAAAAAATAATATTACAAGACTGAGAGAAAATATTATGGTAGTGACAATGGCCTGATTATAATTATGGAAAACAGATGATAGATGTTATGTGATGGCGATTAAGATTTGTTAACATCAATGGTGGTGGCTATTAGGCACCAATGATCCAACAACATTAATAATGATAGAGAGGTGAAGGTGATTGATGATGGTGATATAACAAATGAGGTCTAGTAATGGCAATGGTGTCAGCCAGACACTGGTTGTCTAACAACATTTGTGAGAGCGGCCAAACAATGATGACAGCAACAACAACAACAGCCAGGTGACTGTGTTTTGATGGTGATAAGTGAAGGTAGTTTGACGACAATGGGGGTTGAGATAGTGACCTCGCGAAGAAGATAGTGGTCTGGTGATCACAACGATAGTTGTGGCATCGATAAGGCAATAGTGGTTCACTGACAATTATCATGTTCTAGAGACTTTAGCCATGTGATGGTGTTCTGGTGAAGACAACAGCTAGTAGATGGTGATCCAACAATAATGGTATTAACGAAGTGTGTTTTGGTAGCCAACATAAATTAGATGATTGTGATGTGGGTTTAGTGGCATCATTTGGGCTATAGTGTTTTGACAATGATGACGACCAAACAATGGTGATGGCAGTAGTGTCATTAGTCTATCGACGATGATTCGATGATGATGGTGTATTGTGACAACAATGATGTTCGATCAGCGATAATGTAGTGATAGTCATTTTTTTTATTAAGAGATGATGGTTTGGAAATAGTCTGACTAAGGTGGTATGGTGTGGTGGCAGTGGTGGTCAGGTGATTGTAATTTGATGTAGCAATGGTCGGAAGATGATGGCTCAACAATGATTGTTGTGGTTTGATCCTGGAGGCATGATGGCAACAATAACAAATTGACGATAATGGTCTAGTGGTGGCAGCAATGGGTTTGCATCAATTAAGTGATAAGGGTCTTACAACGACGCTAACCTAGGGTGTTAGTCCAGCAAAATGGTGGTATTCTGACAGTAGTGATCTGATGATGGTGGTGGTGGCCCAACGTCGGTCAGGTGTCGGTGGTCCAGTGGTAGTGTTAGCCTAATAAAGACGGTCTGTCATAATGGCGGTAGCCCATAATTGAGGGTCTGGTGATGGCGATCGGACGGAAGTAGTGGTGGCCTAATGAAGGTGAACTGAACGTAAAAATGATAACTTAGCAACGGTGGTCTATAACGATGGCATTGACTCAATGTATGTGGTTTTGTACGGTGCTGGCGTTGGTCAAGTGACAATGGTCCTATGGCAACAATAGCCCAGGGATGATAGTCCAACACAACAGTGACAATTCAACAATTGTAGCATGACAAAGATGGTTCTCACTCAACAATGATGACAACGGTGGATCAATGTTGATCAGATATTGGTAGTCTAGCGATGGGGATAGCATGATGATAATCGTCTAGCAAGATTTTAGTGGTCTGGCAACGATCACTTCACATTGACAATGTGACTTGACGGTGATGGGCGAACTGCGATGATGGTGACTGGCACACATAAAAATTACCTACTTTTTCATACATATTTCATGCTCAAATTTAATGATTTTTAATGATATTATACTTTAAATGAAGGTATTTTGCATATTTTTAGTTTCAGGTACAAGAAATGAAATTTTAGAGAAAATGAAACAAAAATGGAGTAAAAACAAGCAAGAAAGAAAATTGTGACTTGACACATTTCGATGTCTTTCTATGTTTAATCTACTTTATATTTCTCACATGTTTTTGAATGAAATTACACTTTAAATAAAGGTTATTTTCATGTTTATTTTGTAGGTATATATGTTAGGTATATGTTTATTTTGTAGGTATATATGTTAGGAGTGAAATGTGACTAAAACAGGGCGAAACGGAGCAAAATAGTGGAGCTACTGCAGGGTGGCGCATGATGCGCCAAAATCCAGAGAACTAACGCATGATGCGCCAATTTGGCGTCAGATGCTTCGGACATGACTTTTTTGCAGATTAAGGCGGTTCGGGACAAGTTTTTGCGTGAATTTCCAAAGGGACGCTTGTTCTAAAAAACCCTTGGAGTGATTCAATGCATTTAAACACTTTGGAAGGTTCTTCTATGAAGGGATATGTCTCTTGGATCAATGAACATGTATTTTGAATTCAAAAGAGTTAACTTTTAGATAGAATTTTGGAGGAAATTTTGAATCTTTTTTGGAGGGAGACAACCTTTTATAAAAGAGAAGGAAGTCTAGGGCTTAAAGTAAGAAGAGTTGTGTAGGTGTGAGCTTTATGTGTGTGTGTGTGTGTGTGGCATGAGAGTGAGAGGATGGGCTTGGAGATTTTATTGAAGAATTGTAAGAGGAGATGGAAGGTGACAAATTTCTTCTTCAATACATTTATAGTAGAGAATTGAGAGTACTTTTAAAGACGGAAAGTACTTGAAGAGAACTTCTAGGGATTTGCTTGGGAATGATTGTGAAATAAATTGTGTTCTTTTTTTTTCTTTATTTTGTAAACTTATTTTTATATATGAAATTTGTGTTTTGTCGTATCCTTCTCATGAATTCTTAGTTGTCTTCTTTATTCTTCTCTCTACTTTAAGATATGGTTTTATGAAGAAGTGATTTTGTTTTATACAGTTTTAAATGTCAGTAATATGTAATGATTCAAACTCTAATTTTCATTTACTTTTTGATCTGATCAATTGAAATGTTAAAATGTGTTGAGAAACATATGTTTCGAAAGGGCTATGATTTCAATAACATGGGGAAAATCACATTTGCTTTCATGAGAGAGTTTGTCATCTATGAAATTGAGTGCAAATAAATAGGGAAAAATAATTTGTTTGATGCAAAATTGAATATTTTAAGGTGACAGATTAAAATCTCTAATTTGGTTCAGTTGATTAGAAACTGATGCGAGAGAAACTGATGCGAGATAAACTGATGCGAGATTGTTAACCCTCAGGTGAGGGAATAGTGGGAGCTTTGGAGTAGCAGCATGTATCCTCCCAGCCTAACCACAAAATTAGGACTCAAATTCTAGATTAGTCAATGTTTTTTATAGCACTCAGAATATGGTAAAGAATACGATTGCTCATATTTGACAAAAAAAATTTTTTATATATTTTTAAATGATTTTAATTTCTTCACAATTCATATACTCATTGTAAATGAGAAGAAGGTTTTCTTAAATTTGAACTCATTGTCACAAAACTTTGTTTAATCTTAGTAAATTTGGTTTTGATGTTTAGAAATTAATTTAGTAAACTTAGTTCTTTTAGTTACATTTTTGTTATCATTCATTAAACCCATTTTAATTTGTCTTTCTTACTTTAATATTCATAGTTTAAATATTGTGATTTACGTTATTATCATAAGAATCTTCATCTTCCAAACTAAGATTTGATTGTAGTAGACTAGAATTAACCTAAGAGATTTTTTAATGCGCTTCTCTGTGGGATCGATATTGGGGTTTTTAAAAAAAGTTCTATATTACTTGAAGTGATACGTGCACTTTCGTATAACCATTAGTGTATGAATTATTTGATATATTTTATAACATTTTAATTTTAACCGCTAAATATAAATTGAGTCAAGTTTTTTACCATATTTTTGAAAGTTAAATTATCGCGTAATTTTGTGACGGGTCAAGTTTTTTGCACTGTATCGTGGATTTAAATTGACATAAAACACGCAGAAAAACTACACACACTAGGGGCGCATCAGTGGCAGAAATCAAAAGTCTGACATGGTGGTGGTGGCTTGGTATAGGTAGGGTGACGGTGGCCTTGCAGTGGCGAAGACCTACGAAGGGTCTAATAATGATGAAACTTGAGAATCCTTAAGAGCTTGAAGGTCCCTTCAACATTATCACGACAATTTGGTCCGCCTTACATGAAGAGAGTATAAATCTATTTTTATATTTTGTGAGTGGTATCAGTCATAAATATTGCATGAGTGTGGATGACTCCATCAAGTATTTCATTTTTTTTGTTTTTTTTATGAATGATGTCAAAATTAAGAAATCCTTAGCTCATTAGATATGTCTCATCAAGACACTCAATTTAATTATAAGCTTATCATTATTGGAGAACATTTGATATCTTCATGTATGCTCCAAAACTTTTCTTTGTACTCTAAGTGCACTATTTGGGCTCACTTAGGTTTGAATCAGATCATTTTTTTTATATCTTTTAATTTGTCTCATTGAAACGCTCCATTTAATCATAAATTTGAGTGCGAGCATTTCCAATTTGAATTTTTTAAACTTACGATCAAAATATGCACTGAGATTCATGTAGATCAATATGATGTATTAAGAATGTATTAATTTATATTTCATAGTTATTATGGAACCCAAATCTTAAATCACACCCAAAAAATAAAGCATGTTAAATGAGAGAAAATAGGGGCAAAAAATACTAGTTAAATTGAGATCAAAATAAGCAAGATAAGGGAGATTCATAGAAGATTTTTCATTAGCTCTCTGAACATGTGAGTTTTAAATTCTTTTTATATTTAATATCCCTTATTTATAGGGGTTGGTCTTTATGAAACAACACATCTCGACCTATCATTTATACACCTCTAGACCGAGAAGTGTATAATTTGGTCATATTCTCACTAAAGAATTTGAATCTTGGAGAAGTCATCATTATATTAACTACTTCAGTAACATAGGTAAGCCTTAAGCTTCAGGGGATTATCATATTTGATCTTTTGTGGAAGTTCTTTCATGCCCAACCTCTTGCAATTTGTCTCTCGTGGCTAACCTTTTGGGTCAACTTCTGTCGGTCGACCTCTTAAGTCGACTTATGGTGTTGGTGTTTTTTTTTTTCCCGAGTGCATCTAGCTCATATCTCAAAAGATTTTTTTCTTTTAATGATCAGATAAGTTATTTTAAGAATAATATACTACTCTGAGGTGAAAAAATATTACTTTGAATTATTCTAATCATCCGGATTATGAAAATTCATATGATTTATGAGTCAATGTTAACTAGGAGTTTTTCTCTTACTATATGGGTGTAAGATAATATTTATTTTATTATGGAGCATGACATCCCTGCAAGGGTAAACCCAAATAGTTAATTATATTTCTAAAGAAGTGAACTCCAACCCAGGAAAGAATGTGTTAGGAGTGGATTCTGCAACAACTAATCGATCTGTCTGACATATCCTTTGAAATGATTGAATGATAAAAAAATCTACCCGAACATATTCACAACAATAGAGGAGAAGGGTTGATCACGTCGTGTGATCGGAGTCGCTTGCTATGCTTCCTCGTAAGAAACTGGCAAAGCCTTTAACTGTGGTTCCCGTCAAGCAAAACACCTAACATCTTCTTGAACATATTTGCAATAGCAAACGAGGAACATAAAATACCGTCTGCATACACTAAGAAGGAATGTGCTAGGACTCATATCAAACCTAGGAAGTAAGTGGGGATTATGCAACAACAGATCAATCTGTCTGACCTATCCTTCGAAACGACAGAATAATGAAGAGCTCTGCCTGACTATATTTGCAACAATTGAGAAGAAGGCTCGATCAACTCCTGTGATCGAAGCCATATGTTAGGTTTTCTGGTAAAAAACTAACCAAGCCCTGGCTATGGTTTCCATTGAACGAAACACCTATTTAACATCTGCTTGACCATATTCACAATAGCAAATGAGGAACATAAAATAAAGCATGTATACACTAGAAAGGAATGCGTTAGGACTTCTATCCAGACCCGAAACTCACCCGCCCACCCCCACCCCGGCCTTCTTCCATTTTAGTGTTCAACAAAATGCGGTCCCCCCATCCGCGAAACACATGAGAATTAAAAGTACCAACATGCGATTTCTTCGATTCCAAAATGTGCACGCAACAAAAAAAGGCCTCCCAAACGGGGCTTAAATGATTCAATATCATGTTCAATCAAAGTTTAACAATAATATAACAAATCATCATCATATATACGAGGAATTTAAATTATGTTAATGTTGTGCTTTGCTTCATCGAGAAAGAAAAAGAAGACATAAGTGTAAGAGGAAGATAGAGAAGGAGAAGTCAATGACAACTTACTCTTCCCCTTCTTCGATTTCCTCTCCCTAGGCCTTATTGCAACCAAAAAAAACAATAAATCACCCCTACCCTACCCAAAGTCACCAAATTATTGAATCTTTTAAAGGATGTCACCAACCTTTGCCTTGCAAAATTGCATCGAAGCTCCCCACGTTCATCGATTGCTCTCCCCCCCCCCCCCCTCTCTCTATCTCTCTCTCAATTTAGTCAACATTCGCTCTCGTTTGAAGCCTTAGCTAGCCGCTTGCTCTTTCTCGCCCTCGGGTGATGCCCTAAAATCCAGATTCGGGATTTAATATAGGGTAGGCCAGGAAAATGAGTTTGATTCTAGTCATTATAAAAATAATAATGCTTGTCTAGACGAGTGATTGTGCACCTAATATTTAGACATTTTCAAACCGATTTGGAAGGTGGTTAAAATATTTGATAATGTATTTAGAAATTCATGAGGCTTTAAAGTAAATAAATAATTATAAGAACTTTATGATTTTAATGGCATTACATTAAGAGAAAAATAAAATTTCATTTTACATTTTATGTCAAATTAAACACCAAATATATGTTTTTATTTTTAATAATAGTAAATCAGTCAAGCCCTTAAAAAATATCAATAAATATTGAATCAACTTTTTTTGGCGAGCCCTCAAATGGCTTGTTGGGATTCTTTTATTTTACTTTCAACCAATATATTGTTATGAACGAGTATTTAGATTGAGATCATCATAGCAAGACCCTTTTTTTTAAATTATATTGGGAAGTTTAGCATTTGTGGTAGTATATAAAATGTGGTTTGAATACATATCTCATGTCATAATTTAAAAGAAGACTACCAACTTCTCAAAAACTATTGCACAATATTATGTGGCCTTTAGTATCATTTGAACAACTCATTACTCAAAGTGATATGTGGCACGAGTTTGCAAAACATCACACACACATCAAGTCCAATTGTACAAATTTTTTGTTAAATGTCCTAAAATATCCTTAGATCTAGCAAAATAGTTTATATTAATAAGAATTTTCAGAACTGGAATTGCGGCTGGAGGGACATGACACAACCTCAATTGTTAAATTAAGCTCTTTCAAATATGTAGACACCTCATTAAAATTTAAAAGGAGCAATTATGAAACCTAAAATATTGCTATTTACAAATTATGTACTTCTATCATTAGTTTTTCAAAATCTCACTCAAATATAATAGCTCATGATAAAACCCCAAATCATATTTTTCAGAACCATCAAATTCACAATAACTTGATTATGACACACACAAATACATCAATTTCATAGTTCAAAGTCACCTAGATGTTTTATTGATAAATATCAATGTTTCTTAATTATTCCAAATTTAAAATGCACAGATTTATCATATAAGAAAAATCAAACCTTAAATATAAAATAATCTAACAAATAAATAAATAAAATATTACTTTAAAGTAGTTTTGAAAGCATGAAATGGAAGAATTTGACTATTTTATGCCATGATGAATTGAACCGATCGGCATGGAGAGCTTCGACGAGCACGTAATAGGAGTCAAACGCATAACGGTTCGTCATTTATATATCGTAGCTGTAAACCACCTCATCTTTACCCTAATCACCCAAATTCCCGAAACCCCCGAAGACGAAGACGGCGTCGACGGCACTAGCAGCGTG
The DNA here is from genome assembly GCF_001263595.1 of Phalaenopsis equestris. NCBI lineage: Eukaryota > Viridiplantae > Streptophyta > Magnoliopsida > Asparagales > Orchidaceae > Phalaenopsis > Phalaenopsis equestris. The sequence goes on from NW_018165072.1 coordinate 63,806, forward strand.
TGAAGGAGAAAGAGGAATTCGTGAAAGGCTTGCGGATTTAAATTTAAGTTAAACCTTCTAAGGTAAGACTGGGGAGAAACCGTATATAGGATTCTGCAGGATTTAAATTAAAGTTTTATTTTTTTTAATGTTTGGCATATTTAGGTTAAATCCTGCTTAAACATGCTAAAATCTGTTGCCAAACGGCTCCTGAAAAACCATTTTCCTATAAATATTGAAGTTGTGTTTTGGGATTGCTTTCGTTTGCGTGGTGGCCCGCCATTGGGTGCTGACTCTCAATCCTGTCACCGTTCTCTTTTTTTTCCCCAATTAGGGTTTATTGATTGTAGTATGGCAGGTGTGGTAAGATTTCTCTAATTTATGTGGCTCGGGATGCGTCTGTTAAGTTTAAGCCTTTAAACAGGAAGGGCATCCGTAGTTGATTTGTGAATTAGGGCATTATGTTATAGGCTTCGGTCGAAACTTGTGGCGTAGATGTAAAATTGAAGCGTTTTTTTTGATTTTTTAGTTGGCTGATTACTAAATTTAGTATCCGTACTTGACATATTTTTGCTATAGGTTGGGTCAGGGTTTTCAAAACTTTGAGAAACTACCGTTTTAACGAATAAATCTTATTGCTTCTAATTTTATTCCATACCTTCATACGCAACTTTGGGTAGCTGATTTTGTTGTTGTTAGTGTTGGGAAAAGTGCATCTTTGGTAGTAAGTATAATATAAAAAAGTTAAAAAAAATAAAAATAAAATTATTTATGTGGTTCAGAGAGATTCACTTACTTCCACAGCCTTATAGAATAAACGATCCCCTAATCTAGAAATAATTATGAGATATAATATATTTGCAGACCCTAAACATATCTCCTTGCATTTTTGTTCACCTTTAACTTGATTATTAACCCTTGACAACTAAAAATCTCAAACCATATCGAAATTTGGAGAAAGAATAATATTAGCAATTTTATGAGCTTGTATGTATGTGTGTGTATGTATGTATATATGATGCTAAATAATACACCTTGTGAATTAATGCACCTTTCCTACTTCCACTTCTCTGTAATTGAAAATAATTTGAATTTTACTTTTTTATTACTTTTTTATCACTACCTCATCCTGCTCTGATCTTCATCCTTGCTGAGTTGCTCCATTGACCATCAGGACTCGACCTACGGCTACTATGCTTCTCTAACTCAGGTTGTCGGCCACCCCTTTAGATAACATTCATGCAATCTTCTCATAGTTGAACATCATCTCTTGAATCGAGAGCCCTTAATGCCATCCATAGGTTGAAGCTGAGAATTGCCTCATACTCTTTGATTTTATCTTTCTTTTATAGAACAACATGAATTTGAAGCTAGCTAAAGTGTCAATGTGATCTTGAGTTTGATAGCTAAGAAATTTGTAAATCAAAATCAGATTTGGTCTAAATCTTATCCAAGATTTTCATGAATTTAAAGTGGATTTGAAGTCAGAATTTTATGAGACAAGTATGGGGAAAAGGCTCCACGCATACATCTTAATAATTTCCTACTTGGCCATTAATTTTGCTTATGTATTTCTGTGAGAGGGAATCATCTATCTATGCTGCATACATCTTAATAATTTCCTACTTGGCGATTAATTTTACTTTTGTTATCCTGTGAGGGAGAATTATCTTTCTATGCAGCATCCCTTCTCAATCAATCACAATGGGTTGATTGAGGCATTGTAGTGCCTCAATCAATCAATGATATCATGCCAACCTTTATCTAACCTTTGCTTTACAATATACCATTTTCTTTGCAATAGTTGTGATGAACTTTTCTTATTTGATGTCTTTGCAAAATTCATGTGTCAATAAGGGATTCTATTTTCATTAATAATAATAATTATTCATATTGTTCCTCCAAGTTGGGATAAGGCTAATGAAGATTATGATATATCCATCCATGAAGGGTATTTTCTCTCTAATATTAAGTAGGTTTCTAGACCTTTTAAGCATTTTTAACCAATTAGAAAGCCTGTTATATACCATTTTCCTTGCAATAGTTGTGATGATCTTTTTTTATTTGATGTCTTTGCAAAATTCATGTGTCAATAAGGGATTCTATTTTCATTAATAATAATAATTATTCATATTGTTCCTCCAAGTTGGGATAAGGCTAATGAAGATTATGATATATCCATCCATGAAGGGTATTTTCTCTCTAATATTAAGTAGGCTTCTAGACCTTTTAAGCATTTTTAACCAATTAGAAAGCCTGTTATATACCATTTTCCTTGCAATAGTTGTGATGATCTTTTTTTATTTGATGTCTTTGCAAAATTCATGTGTCAATATAGGGATTCTATTTTCATTAGTAATAATTATTATTCATTTTGTTCCTCCAAGTTGGGATAATGTTAATGAAGATTATGATATATCCATCCATGAAGGGTATTTTCTCTGCAATATTAAGTAGGTTTCTAGACATTTCAAGCATTTTTAACCAATTAGAAAGCCTGTTACATACACTACTACAGTTGGCAAATTTTTTTGCCTGCTGATTATTATTGAGGTTCACAATGTATTTCTTAGCTTATAAATGAACCTAATGTTTGGAATCTCCTGTTTCTTTTGTCAAAATATTGCTTGTATTTTTCTTATTCTGTTAGTCTTTCTTGCCAAGCATGATTTTTAAAAGCGTCAATATTTTCCTGAAAAGTTTTTTTTTTTTTTTTGTAATAGTGTATTCCATTTTAAAATGTTTAGCCCGGTTTATGGAGATCCAGTTGATTTTATGTTTTTCTGACTAAGGTAATATGTCTTCTGAATAAGCAGAAGCATTAATTTGCAACTTTCTAAGGAGCCATGTCTTTGAAGCAGCATATTGCAATTTTTACCACTGCAAGCCTACCCTGGATGACTGGCACTGCTGTCAACCCTTTGTTTCGGGCTGCTTATCTTGCTAAAGATGGTAGCAGAGAAGTTACTTTGGTGATTCCATGGCTTTCTTTGAAGGATCAAGAAGTAGTATATCCCAACCAAATTACTTTCAGTTGCCCATCAGATCATGAGGCTTATGTTCGGAAATGGCTGGAAGAAAGGGCTAATATCAGACCACAATTCAGCATAACCTTCTATCCTGGAAAAGTAAGTGATGTTTCCATATAATTTGAATGATTACAGAAAAATGAGAAGTGTTAAAATAATCTCCGGCTCTTTGTAGCGAGTCATTTTAGTCTCAAAGTCTATAAAATGCCAAGTTAGTCCCTATGTTCTTTTAATGTGGGCTAAAGAATCTCCATGAGGACTATTTCAACCCCAATTTAAAAATTATGAGAACTAATTTAACACTTTTATAGAATCTAGGACTAAAATTGCCTCATGTAAACAACAAGGGGATTATCATGGCACCTTACTTTTGGAGAAAATGACATTTATAGCCTTGCAATAGTGAGTTTAATTTCTTTCAGCAATTTACAAGAATGTATGGGATGGCTATGCTGCGATGAAACATGCTTAATATCTTACAGTTTTGATTCAAATATAGATTAGAATTTCTAAGCCTTTGGATGTGAAATTTGTGAATGTGATATAATTTTCGCGCCTTCTGATGGTTTAATCACATATTAGGACTCATTATTCTCATTTGTAAAAGGAGTGTTTTTTTTTTGAAGAAAAATTTGAATTAGAATAAATCAGTGTTGTCAAAAACTTAAGGCTGGTTCAATTACAAGTGTTTCAGAGAAGGATCAATATTTTGTACATTTTCCTCTTTCAATGGAAAGGAAAGAAGGGTATAGAATTATATTATTTCCTTGTTACCAAAGGGAGTGAGAATCATCAAGTAATATTTCAAACCAACGATCTTATGAGTTTCAAAGCAAGGACATTGAATACTGGAGCAACAACATTTTCTCATACCTTAACATTTTATAAGCATGACTTGTTTTAGTCAATCCACATGCTTATTGAAGTTTCACCTCTCTTGGTTTGTTAACTGGATTTACTATTCCACTAAACCAAATTATTGGTTAATAAATGCCATAGATCGAACTTTGAAAGAAAAAAAACTAAAATTTCCACAAATTATAATTTTTGTTTATGTCAAAGTAGTCCAAATGCTTATGCTGGCATTGTTTCTTCGAGAACATCATACTTCAAAATGGTTCTAATAATTATTTTTTTCTCAGCACAAAATTGATAAAAAGAAAGATGCTTCCATATAACAAATAAGATGATTTATACTTCAAAATAGAAGGTGATGTCATGGTTGCTATTATTATTGCAGATTCTTAGACCATGGGCCAACACCCTTTCATGTTACTATTTCGTTTTCAGGCATTAACACATTGCTAAAACGAATAAGTAGAAGCCAAATTTACTCAAAGTTTCTAATATCATGTAAGCATTTGAGGGTGGTATTTCAAGATCTGGAAGTTTTTGTACAAGATCCTTGATCTTTCTGATCAGTTTCCAATCATGATCCTTTAATCGTTTATCACCATGAGGTGATGTCTTTTGATAAAGAAGACCAAGTAATATACATAAGTTAGGAATATAATTTCGAGCATAATTAAGAATTCCTAATTAGGATCTCATTCCCTGTTTTTCCTTGAGTTTTCTTCTGGAAAATCGGGAATTTTTCTTATAATATGCGGCTGCAATTTAATTTTTCTTTTTCCTATAACAACACTATGGAATTCAATTTCAAGAACCACAATTTTCATTTTTGTTGGGGACAAAACTAGCCCTTCTACTTCAACAATTAAGAGAAACTTCCCCAAATGTCTTTTATGATCTGCCTCATTTTCACTGAAAATAATGATATCATCTATATATACAACAAAAAATTCTGTACAATCTTTAAAGCAATGATTCATCTTCCTCTGGAAGATAGCGGGCGCATTTTTAAGCTCAAATGACATAACCAACCATTCATATAATCCAGTGGGGGCAATAAAAGTTGTCCATTCTATTGATTCAAGATGCATCGCAACCTGATTGAAGCCACTTTTCAAATCGAACTTTGGTTTCTACTTATTCGTTTTAGCAATGTGTTAATGCCTGGAAGCAAATATTAATCTTTATGTGTATTGTCATTTAAGGATTTATAGTTAAATATGAGGCGTTCTTTCCTACGTATTTCCTTGCCAGTTTTAGGATCAATGGACATACCTGAATTGACTATGATAGTCATTGTTCTGTGCCTGTTTTTGCTTGACCTTATTACTTTCAGTTCCAACAAACTATCAATATGTTTTTTGAATGTTTCTCTTGATTACCCAACCCTTAAACCTGAATCTTCATCTACTGAACTATTTTCTACTCCACTAAATCATTCATCTCTCGAAGAAGAGCCTGAAATCCTATCTACTCTTCAGACATGTTATCCAACCATTGAAGGTCAACTTGCTGATCTGGATTTTCTTCGGTTAAAGAAAATGGCATCAAAGGCTGATAGTCTTTATGCATCTGTCTCTTCTTCCTACTTTTCTCCTAACGAACCAGTCATGAGTCCAGTTATGTATCCACCTGCCACTATTGGTTCTCAAGCTGACCTCTCTTCTTCTTCGAATTCTTTTCAAAATTTGAGGGCTCGAACCATTGATTTCAAGAAGACATCAATAAAATATGTGGACTTTGCCTTCAGCACAAAGTACTGAAGGTGTTCTATTAGTACTACCTGATGACTTTTTCTTGTACGATGATGTTATATCAAGGTGGGAATCTATTACCTTGAACTTAATCAATGATAAGCAGTTTGTTGACAATAAGACAAAGGTACTCTTTATTGAAAATCTACTTGGTGAAGTAGAGAAGAAAATATGGATCCAATGGCGGATGACTTACGAAGAAGAATATGAAGCGCTGATAAACATAGCGGATGATCCTCAGAATGTTCTGTCACAAATACGTCGAATTATATTGCTCGAAGATCCTTATCAAGGGTCTACTGATGAACAGAACCGCTCATACTTGGATCTGGAAAGGTTGACATGCTTTGAAATTAAGAGCATGTTCGATTATATGAATGATTATAAAGTTCTGACAGCGAAATAAGGACGTATGTACATTAACACGGAGCTATCTGAGAAGTTCTTCAGAAAAATGCCTCCAATTATCGGAAACGAAATTGAACAAGTATTTAAGAAGAAATACCCTAGTAATACTGTTGGGTATTACCAAGAATCAGATTCACATGTTAGTACCTGATAGATTTGTACAAACTTGCCGCAGTAGATCTCACAATTTGTAAGAAGATCCCTATACCAGGCTTCTATAATCAGCATAAAAGGTACGGTTTACGAAAATCCAAAAACTACAAAGAAAAACCACACAATTCACATTATTCGTGTGATAAAGAATAAAAATAAGCCTAAATCATGAAAATGTCGTTGTTACATTTGTGGTGATGTGGGTCATTTTGCTCGAGAATGTCGAAACAAATAGGGGAATATGGCTAGAACAACCATATTGAAAAATTTGGAGCTCCCTGAAGATTATGATGTTTTGTTTGTTGATTTAAATGAAGCCTTCAGATGCAATTTGCTCAATCTCTGAAAGAGAATGAGCCAACACTCTCATCCATATATGTAGCGCATTGGAGAATTGTCCAATGGATGAATATGAATTTATGATGAAAGAAGATTTTGGTTGGCGATGCGCCGTCAAATTAGCCGAAGATCAAGAGCTATGTTCCCATCAATGAGAGCAAAATAAACCAATTAAATGTCAACATGCTCGCTGCTCATATTGTTTTATAATTACAAATATAAACATGAAGATTCATTGCACTATTTGTAAGTTGACTGCTTGCCCACTGTGCAAAGTTTTATTTATCAATTATAGTTAAGGAAGAATTGTCTTTACTACAATTCCAATCAAATGACAATTTGTTTTATGAACTAGTAAAATATAGTGAACATTTGCTTGAGGAAAATCATCGCCTCAAAGAAAAATTTCAACAAGAATTGGAGTAAAATTTGCTTAATGATATGCAGGAATCAACACTGCATGATAAAGGCAAGAAGGTTGTCTTTACTGAAGAAAATAATGAAGACGAAGAAATTGAGCAATTTGTTGATGAAAGTGGAATAAAAGTACTAAGCGAATTACTTAAGGAACAAGTACAAAAGCCTCCAAAACGAGTCATCAACAAACTGTACAACATGATCATCACTTTCGAAATACTTGGAGTTGAAAGATTCTAACTGCAAGCAATCTTGGATACTGTCATACTGGGGCAACATCATGTTGCGCTAGCATAAAAGATCTCCCTAAGGCTGCATTTGAAGATCTTAATTATCAGGTTTCTTTTAGCGGAGTAAATTCGACTACACAATCTGGTAAGAAAATAAAAGGAAAAATGTTTATTTGCGAACACAGTTTTCGAATTCCGCTTATATACTATATGGAAATAGAGGTAAAGGGTGGCATACAGATGCTCCTTGGTTGCAACTTCATCAGAAGTATGCAGGGAGGCATGCGTATTGAATGAAACATGGTCACTTTCTATAAGGAAGTCACACATGTGCCAACCACTACTGACGTAGAAATCATTTCCAAACAAATTCTTGAATTAAAAATTGATTATGATTTCTACACTGAAATGCAACCAGAATTCTTTTATTCCAACATTTCAACTCATGAAAATCCATTTATGAAAAAATTCAGATCAATTTTTCAAAAATTACAAAATAATGGATGTATTGGTGATAATCCTCAAAAACATTGGGCGAAAAACTAGGTGATGTGTAAAATAAAGATTATCAACCCAGATCTGACAATACACGATAAACCTCTTAAACACATTACTCCAGCAATGCATGATCAATTCAAAAAACATATTGATAGTCTGCTGGAACTGAAAGTAATAAGGCCAAGCAAAAACAAATACAAAACAATGGCTATCATAGTCAATTCAGGTATGTCCATTGATCCTAAAACTGACAAGAAAATATATGGGAAAGAACGCCTCGTATTTAACTATAAATCCTTAAATGACAATACACATAAAGATTAATATTTGTTTTCAGGCATTAACACATTGCTAAAACGAATAAGTAGAAGCCAAATTTACTCAAAGTTCGATTTGAAAAGTGGCTTTCATTAGGTTGTGATGCATCCTGAATTAATAGAATGGACAGTTTTTATTGCCCCCACTGGATTATATGAATGGCTGATTATGCCATTTGGGCTTAAAAATGCACCCGCTATTTTTCAGCAGAAGATGGATCATTGCTTTAAAAATTGTACAGAATTTCTTGTTGTATATATGGATGATATCATTATTTTCAGTGAAAATGAGACAGATCATAAAAGACATTTGGAGAAGTCTCTTAATTGTTGAAGCAGAAGGGCTAATTCTGTCCCGAACAAAGATGAAGATTTCGGTTTCTGAAATTGAATTTCTTGGTGTTGTTATAGGAAAAAAAAAATAAATTACAGCCTCATATCATAATAAAAATTCCCGATTTTCCAGAAGAAAAACACAAGTAAAAACAAGACATGAGATCCTGATTAGAGATTCTTAATTATGCTCGAAATTATATTCCTAACTTAGGTACTTTACTTGGTCCTCTTTATCAAAAGACATCACCTCATGGTGATAAACGATTAAAGGATCATGACTGGAAGCTGAGCAAAAATATCCAAATATATCAAAGATCTTGTTCAAAAACTTTCAGATCTTGAAATACCATCCTCAAATGCTTAGATGATATTAGAAACTGATGGTTGTATGAAAGGCTGGGGGGAATCTGTAAATAGAAAATGACAAAGAATGATTCAAGATCCTCTGAACGGGTATGTGCTTATGCTAGCGGAAAATTTCCCGTTATAAAATCAATAATTGATGCTGAGATATATGCATGCATGGAATCACTCAACGCTCTGAAGATTCATTATATGGATAAATTTGAGATTATCTTAAGAAAAAATTGTGAAGCTATCATCGCATTCTATAATAAAACAGCCTAAAACAAACCATCTCGTGTTAGATGGTTAGTTTTCACCGATTTTATCAACGGATTTGGGATCGTCGTTCATTTTGAACACATAGACGGAAGAAATAACATCCTCGCAGATTCTCTTTCACGATTAACGTTGTTCTTATTGCAGATAACGAAGAAGAAGTTTAATTCTTATTCTTTAATATCCAAGAATGGACTCAGGAAGTAGCAGAGGAAAAACTGTTAAGGGAAAGAAAGAATATAGTGAAGTTGCATCAAATTTTCAATGGATGCGCAAGGGCACAACTGATCGAAGATCATACAGCTCAAAGGAAGGAAGAAGTACATTTAACCAAACCCGTCCTTATGATGCAATCCGAAGGCCTAAAGATGCCAGTGATCTCCACCGGGAGTTACTCTGGGAAACTTTCAACTTCCCAATATTCGGTGACGCATTCGATAAATTGCGAGGAGCTGCTAAAAGAATGGAATCCGAACAAGTCCAGCGAGTACTTGAGGAGTTACGAATCCTCCCTTGCATCTATGAAAATAAGTCTAAGTACTGCCGCAGCAGAGCAACCAAGGATAACGTCTGGTAAGACATCGCTCTCTCCGTATGAGATGGAACAAAGGCTAGGTAGTCTAACTGGTATCATTATGGATGTAACAGGTCAATGTCTTGAAAATAGCGTATAAAGTACGAAATTGTGTGTATGTATTTGTCTGTATTTTATTTAAGTGAAGCATGTGATGGGCCCCACCCACTATCTATATTATGTGAACCAAAAGAATATTTTGGTGCGTCTGTGCTGGGAAACATCTTTCTTTCAGCTGGTATTGGTGCGTCTGTGCTGGAAAGCATCTTGCTTTCAGCTGGTGATTTGTATTATTGAATTTGTGCTGTAAACCATTTTGCATTCAGCTAGTGGTTTTTGCTTTTTGAAAACCGTGGGCTACTTTTGCCCCTAGTTTTCTATTTCCTGTGGGCGAAACCATGGTTTTACATCGTGGTTTTCTCCTATTCTTTATCTATATATAGGAGTCAGTTCATGAGTTGCAGATATCCGGTCTTCAACCCGGAGTCTACTTCTCTCTTGTTTGTAAGTCTTCTAAGTCTTCTTTTCAATAAAATTTAAGTTTTCTTAGTAAAAGTTTTTGTGTTTTTTCGGAAAAATTTATGTGTGATCCCAATCTGGCGATCTATCCACTCCTCTGCTTCTTTTTGGTATCAGAGCCATGTTGGGCTAATCCTTTTAAAGTACTTTGAGTAAGCTTAGTAGGAACCTTGACTTGTTAAGTTTGTCTAGCTCTCACATGTTATTTAGCTATAATTCATATTATTGATGTTATATTTTCTTAAAATAAGACGCTGCTATTTAGTATGATAAGCTAGTAAACTTGAGTACCACGACGAGATCCCCGAGAAGAGTAGGTACACTGTGGAATGTAGGGTTGAAAAGGATCTACTAAGCTAGTTCAGGAACTTATTTTTAGAATTTATAATTTTAATCATATGAGTTCTAGCTTATGACATGGATAAAGTTAGATGAAATAACATATCAAGTTTTAGAACAGTAAACTCAGGGTGCTTAATTTCTTCTATTTTGATTTTACTCTCTTATGAACGATTGGAAGCAGTCAGCTGCTTCTACAGATTATAAACTTGCTCTTTCAGCTACTGATTCGTTAGAACCTTCTGCTCTTGGTTTTTGTAAATCAGAAATAGAACTTTCAACAGATCTATTACTTTCGGAGTGATCTCTCTGTATATATATATATATATATATTCTTTTGGAGTGATCTCTCTGTGTATATATATATATATATATATATATATATATATACACACACAAAATGTTGCTTTTTATAAAAGGTAGACTTCCCTGCTTCTTTGAATTATTTGTTCTTTAATTTCCTTTTTCATAATGACTTTGTTAATTCAACGAGCATCATATGTTACTAAAAGCATGTTGCATTCAATATAAAGATTAAGGTTTAATGACTACCAAATTAGATTCAGTTTCAATCACAGCGAGGGCTGATGCTGATCCTTGACAAAACTATGACAAAGCTAAAGAATGCTCTACTCTTTATTACTAAATATTGGTTTAGTAAACATCTAAGGATCAATTTTAGTGTTAAAATCTTGATGTTGGTCTTTCTAATGAATTTTGTTTAATTTTTTTTTTCTAGTTTTCAATAGAGATGAGGAGCATTCTACCCGTTGGCGATATCACAGAAACTATTCCGGATGAGAGAGCAGATATTGCTGTGCTAGAGGAACCTGAACATCTTACGTGGTATCATCATGGACAGAGGTGGAAAATTAAATTTCGTCGAGTCATTGGCGTTGTGCACACCAACTATTTGGAATATGTGAAAAGGGAAAAGAATGGGCACATACACGCCTTCTTTTTGAGATACATCAATAATTGGGTTATTAATATATACTGCCATAAGGTAATTTTCTCAGGACTCCTCAATTGTTTTTTTGCTAAGTATTAAATCTAAGTCTATTTTTGCAATTTTCTTCCGAACTTGTGAAAGAGAGTAATTGCCATATATGACAAGTAATTTTGTCTGTTTTCCTTATTCCATGTTTTTATGCTTTGATAGTTAGTATGAACAGGCCTTGTGGTTTTTTATTTGTAATAGAGTTTGATGAAGTTTTACATAAAGATAAGCTTGCAAGCTCAAAATATATTTAGCTCCTTGAACATTGAATGCACAAACATTTAGAGATATGAATGAATTTGTTATATAATGCACTATTTAATAAGTAAAATTAAATGAATGTGCAATTACACAATAGCATCTACAATTCTTAGAGTGATTATTCATATGATTTCGATATTCTCCATACGTCATATTACTTTTTAAGCATTCGGTTCAATTCTAATCATTTTATTTGTTTGCTTTCTAATCCAATAAGTTTGAGCATGTATGACTGATTTTGTTTCAATAATTAGAACTTCTTAGAATCAAATTAATTGTTTTCTTATAAAAAAAGCGTTCCAAACTATCAATCAATTTTAAAAACATCTCTAGGCTATGCCTCCAATCAATTGTAATTATATAATTTACTCCTCCAAATAGCTCCATCGTATTTATTTAAAATCATTACTTTTTATTAAGTTCTTTTACTGATATGAGATACACAATCTAAATACATAAGCACAATCCAATGGTTGCCAGCTTTTAACTTTAGCAATGATAGATTTCTTTCGATGTAGAAATGAGTAGCTCGGGTCATTCATTCCGAATAATAATGTAATAATTATTGATCTAAAATTCATAAGAAAATTGTGAACAGTATGAAATTTAAGCAGCCATTCCGTTTTACACATGAAAATGTATTTGGCCTGTATAGCACAGGACACTTCAATCACACACACACCAACCAAAATAAATTAATAACACGAGTAAGGAGAGAGAGCATCCAAAAGGAAGATTCAGTATCTACCCCGCACAGGGAGACTGTCCCCAAAGTAATCATTAACACCTACAAAGCGCTCCAAGATTGCATATCAACCCTGCACGCAAAAGTTAGCGAAAATTGAAAATTTTCTTCATAGTCAATCATACAATAGGGATCCTATTTATGTAGTCCATAAAAACTCAGAATCCCACAATATCTTTTTAAAAAAAGTGCAATTATAATTCTATTAGTTCTTAAATCGTTGGAATCATTTTTAGATTTAACAATTTTCAAAACTAGTTTGATTAAAACAATCGGTACTGTTGGCAAGTTAGCAATCAGCTGCTTGAAGTTGCAGGACTATAGCAATCAACTCCTTACTGGAACTGTAGTAATAATAATAAATAAAATAAAATTAAATTAAACCTTATTGGTAAAATATAATATATCTCTGAAGCAAAACATGCTTCTGAGTGCTCGAGCAAATATTTTGTTTGGGTTTTTACATATCCACCACTCAAAACATTGAATGTTTCATTTTAACCAACCAAATTTTAAATATAACATTTTAACCATACAAAAATTTAAATTTAACCTCTCTCAACTACTCAAAATTTTCACTCAAAACTTTCATTAGTGAGTAATGGAGGGTCCTTATGATGAAAAAAATGGTTAACATGTTATTTAAAGTTTGGGCAGTTGCTATGTAAAAACTTCTATTTTGTTTGGTGTGGTCTGTTTTTAGTTTTATTTTTTTATTTTTAAATTTTTAAGATTTATATTGAGAAATCCCCAACAGAGTCCCTCCTAAGATGGCATGTTTTTTATGCCCGTGATGTTCTTATTGTGGGAATCTGATACTTTGGCTTCTAGCCTATGCTTCTTGTTGACTTCTATGAGTATCTGACTTCCAATTAGAATTTCTTATTCTATAGTAGTTTTTTGGTTTAATCACGCTTAGCTTTACAGTATTTACAGACTTTTTGTAACAGATACCAACTATTAGGGCTGTAAATCTGATGGATTATATTAAGGATCAATGGTAATTCAAAGAAATAAGAATGTTGATTTGTTAATTTCCAGGTTATAAGATTATCTGGTGCAACTCAAGATTTACCTCGATCCATCATTTGCAATGTTCATGGCGTCAACCCCAGGTTTCTCGAGATTGGCATGGAGAAGCACAGGCAGCAGCAACAAGGCAAAACCACCTTCACCAAAGGTGCCTACTATATCGGAAAAATGGTCTGGAGCAAAGGCTACAAAGAGTTACTCCAACTGCTCTCCAAGTACCAGAATGAACTATCAGGTCTTCAAGTTGATTTATTCGGCAACGGAGAAGATTCTGAACAAGTTAAAGAATCAGCAAAAAAGTTAAATCTCTCCATAAATATTTATCCTGGTCGCGATCATGCCGACCCATTATTTCATGAGTAAGTCTACCTCATTCTCGTCAACTCGAGTTTATTTAATGTACATTTGCTTGATTCTTTATCTTCTCTCTTGTAGTTACAAGGTGTTCATAAATCCAAGCACAACGGATGTGGTCTGTACAACAACAGCAGAAGCATTAGCAATGGGTAAAACAGTCGTCTGTGCTAATCACCCTTCAAATGACTTCTTCAAGCAATTTCCAAACTGTTTTACTTACAATAGTGGCAAAGAATTTGTGAAATTGACTCTCAAAGCTCTCGCTGAAGAGTCCTCGCCAGTGGCAGATGAGCTCAGGGAGAAGCTCTCGTGGGAAGCTGCGACGAAGCGATTTGTTATGGCTGCTGAGCTTGATAAGAATGTTTCTGAAGCCATCGTTCGTTCCGCTTCAAAACCTTTCATGTCTATTTCTTCTCAAGATTTGAAGAAGGGGGTAGAGGAAGCTTCTGCAATTTTATACAACAGTATTTCTGGAATAGAGGTGGCGCGCTGCGCATTCGGTGCAATTCCGAAAACTTTGCAACCTGATGAACAGATGCGCAAGGAATTAGGACTAGCTCCACGTTAAAAAGAAGGGGTCTTTACATACATACTACTTAATTTCTCTTTATTTACATACCTCTCAAATCTTTAATATCCCATAAAAATATCATTATTCTAATTTTTAGAAGCGAAATACATTTGTTATGCATAGATAAAGCGGTATGCATGTAAAAATTGAAATTTTAGTGTTAAGATATGTAAATACATCAGGATTAAGTTGTATGTATGTAAAAGTAAGCAGATGTGCAGGATATTAGGTTAACGTTGATTTTAGTTGATACAATTCCATAGTTATGAAAAATTTATTTACAGGTGGGCAAAAATATCATCATTTGTTGTAAAATTTTGCCACACCAGAGAATTTCAGAGCTTCGGCCTGAAGTGCTGGAACAGATTTGCAGTAATCATTGTGACTGATTTGTATATAATTGTCATTGTGCTGTATCTTGATTGGTGGAATTTAATTAATCAATCATTAGTCCAAAATAATACTCTTTTTAGTTTTGAAGTCTGCTAACTCCTTGATAAATTTGAATTTATTGGATTTATTATATTTTTTTAACCTAAATTTTATATGTGGTCAAACGTCCCCTATTTGGCGCAGCAGCTGCAGCTTTTTGAATAATCGGCTGATAAATTGATTAACAATAATTTGCTGATAAGTTAGGTTCCGTGACTATTATAATTTTTTATTTTTTTGAAAAAGCTAGAACGTATCCAGAAAGCTGCCAACATAATTAGATAAGTGTGGTGTGAAAATGTTGTTTTCAATGTTTTGAAAATGCATAAGCTGTCAAAACATAGTTTACTCAAACATATCATATGCGTTTTCAAAATACCATCGCACCAAATAAGTTGCCCTAATCAACACCAAATAAGTTGTCTTAATCAAAACACCACCGCACCAAATAAGATATCCTAATCGGGCCCTAAATATGATGAAATGAAGGTGAAGTAGGTTGTGGAATGTTTTCGGGGATATGAATTATGGCTTGAGGTTTTAAGCATGGATAATGTATTACTATGATGCTAGATCCTTAATGGGGATGAGATGATATGCAAGTTCTGATGTACACAAAGTAAGGAAGGGTTACATGCATACCACTCAATTCTTATGTATTTACATGCATTTGAATTATAATTTTTATAAGCATAATATTTTATCTATGCACGAAAAGATGTATTTCATTTAAAAAAAAAATTAAATTAGTGATTTTTGATTTGATATGAAAGATTTGAGTGATATAAATATAAAAGACAAAATTTAAATGTTAGATATGTAAATACAAAGGAATTGAGTGGTATGTATGTAAATGCCCTAATAGTGGGGGATTTACATACATAGCACTCAAAACATATCTATTTTCATATGTGACACCTAAACCTTTTTATTTACATATAAAACACAATAAATTATGTAAAAATACAAATAAAGCACTTTGTTTACTCCCCCGTAAGGGAAGAAAATGGTAAGCGATTTTTGATGTTTTATATGTAAATATGAAAGGTTTATGTGTTAGATATGTGAATAGATATGTTTTGAGTGCTTTGTATGTAAATCCCCCAAGAATTAAATGGCTCGCATAGGATGTGCAATTAAATAGATGTGTGGGTGTTATATGGTAAATTCTCAGGTTATTTATAGAATCTCTGTCGCCCTCACCTCAGAACTTTGCAAGGAAACACAATACACTGCACTCTTTAGCTAGTCACTTTTTATGCAATTAAATTCATGCTTCCTACCTAATATGTTGAATATGTTAATTCAAGCATTTACTTTTTATTTTTTATTTAATTTTAATATTCAGATAGTTTTCATGAAATTTTCAGAAGTTTATTAACCCTCGCGCTTATTTATGTTTGGAACTATCAATAAAAAAACGAAAAAAAAAAAAAAAAACACAATAGGGCTACAGATTTAAATTATTGTTGATGTGTTTGAAAGTTATGGAAAATAATTTTTGTAAATTATTGTTAAAACCAGTTAACAGTAAAATATTGTTTTAAAAAACTTTTCTAGCTTTTGCTTGATGAAGTCTGTTCATCCTATTGTGCCTTCAAACATTGTATTCATTCTCTCATAGAGGTTGTTTTGGTGAATAATGTGCATAAGAATGCTCTTGTCTTCAACATGGTATCAAAATAGGGTTAGCTTAAACCAATCTAGGACAGAACAATAGTCAAGTGCCAAATCAAGTGCCAAATATACTGCCTAGTAACCTACTCCTAGCCTAACACGCAATTTAACAGAAAGTGTTTAACTGACATCTAAGTGCATAGAGTAAATCTTTGGCTACCATATGACTTTGACGAGGTTGTCACACTTGCCTCGTCTTAAAGATCGAAGGGAACTGAAGCACGTCAAAAGAAATTGGGTGACATTTTAAAAAAGATGGCCTCATGTATGGTATAACATACATAATTTTAAATTACGTGCATAATATTTATAGTAGCAAAATATCCATTTTTATACCTTAAAATAGTGGGCCATAAAATGCGGGTCCATGACGCATTTTATGTAACTTAGAGTGCTTGAATACATAGCATAATCATACTATTTGTTGCTTGTGATATAGAAACTTGCATTGCTCACCAAGAAATCATCATGAGCAACGCTCGTTTGAGTATCACGACCAAAAAACCAGTCACTCTCCTAACGAGCAGGATAAGCCATCAAGACAAATGGGCAAACATGAAAACATGCAAAAAACATACATTATGATTGTTCAACTGATGCTTGAAACAATCACAATGGGCGCCCAAAATGGTGAAACACACATCATGCAAATGAATGCAAGGATCCTTCATACAACATGACACACACAAATGAGATATACCAGTAAAACAATCTACCCATGGAAAGGAATTACAACTGCCCAAGGACCCGAGGTGCCATGCGACAAGCAGACGCCGACTACAAGTGAATTTGTATCGAGTAAAATGATACATATGAAAAAGATTTACTCCTTACCCGAGAGCATTAACCGAGCACACATACAAACATACAAGGTATTCAACAAGCATATGAGAAATGTAAAAAAAAATGACTTGCAGAAAATGTTAAGGATACAACGTATAAATGAGAAGCATACAAAAATGTTAAGTTTCAAGCAAACTAAGTGATGTGATCCTTACAAGTGAGAATCACACATCAAGGCAGACACACATTGTGCCTCGCACGAGTTCAGTGACTAAGAAGTGTGACTCGTGCTTAACATAATGTGAAATACCTACGACTCTCCAGGTAGCGTCGTAGGGAGTGAGATAGATGGCCTATAAGTGAGTCAATTCCTCTCAAAGTGTGCAAGTATCCATCTCCGTGCATACAACATCGTATGCGAGGAAGACATTTACAAGTGTGTGCACTTAAAGAGCCACCACAAGTGGGGGATCTCCGAGAGACACCCCCATCATGGATGCTCGAAG
The DNA here is from genome assembly GCF_001263595.1 of Phalaenopsis equestris. Taxonomy (NCBI): domain Eukaryota; kingdom Viridiplantae; phylum Streptophyta; class Magnoliopsida; order Asparagales; family Orchidaceae; genus Phalaenopsis; species Phalaenopsis equestris. The sequence continues at coordinate 81,535 of NW_018165072.1, forward strand.
AGACATCCAAACATGCCTCAAGCAAAACATACAAGGAAAAAATATTTTTATATGTAATCAGATATCGTAGACATCAATTCGAAATGAGATTTTCATACACATGCAAATAAACATGCAATATGATGCAAAAATCATACAAACATGCAAGTGACTGGTCGACCAAGTCGCACAACTGGTTGAACTGAAAGCGTGAGTCGACTGATCCAGGACGATCGATCACACTCAAAAGAGTAGGTAATTGGCTCGGGATGGCCGATCAAGCCTAAAAGAATAGGTGATTGACCTGGGACTGACGTTCAAGCCCAAAAGAACGGGCAATCAACCCGAGATGACATATCAAACTCAAAGCGGACAATCGATATGTAACGATCAAATGGACCCATAATAGTGTGTAATCAACATGAGACGATCGATTGAACTCAAAAGAAAAGATAATCGGCCCAGGAGGGTTGATCACACCGAAAGCTGGTGATCGACATGTGGTGTTTGATCGAACCTAAAAGAAAGGGCAATCGACTTAGGTCGGTTGACCACGCCCAAAGTAGGTGATCGACATTGGCGGTCATTCGAACCCAAAAGAGCGGGTGATCAGCTCGGGATGAATGATCAAATCTAAAGCGGGTGGTGATCATTTCAAGGAGGTTGATTGAACCGAAGTGCTCATACAATTAAACATATACTATCCAAAATGCCACAAATGAGAATGCTAGCAAGGTAAACCAAAACACTTCAACGACACGTTGAACTTGTACTATCGACCTCGCATAGGTACCTACAATTTTCACACGTGGATATGTGGCATAGCCTCCTCTAATTGTAAGTGCATGGAATTTTCCCTCTCGATTGCTTAGAGAAATGGTTCTCCGGCTCTTACAAAACGGACTAGCTACAAAGCTTTTTTTCGTTTTGCAAGTGCAATGTTTCAATCCCTCCACGGAAGATTGGATACCACTACAACCATGGGAAGTTGAGATTCAGACCCACTTACGTGAGGGCTAAGGCTTGCAAGAAAACACTCTTAGCTTTGTTAGGGACTTGGCCACAAATGTAAAGTGCTAACTTAGGGTTTTCTCTAAGATAAAATTGGCTAATCAATAGGCGTATGATCATGCTGACTAATGTCATTTGACCAACTTGTCTGGCATGGGCGACCAAAACCTATCACGACACCACAAAACTAGCCAATCAAAAGGCGTATGGTCGGGACGATCGATATCATTCAACCAATCAGATCTTTCTATAACGAGCGATCAATGGAGTTGGACGATTACAGATGGTTGGTCAAAACTGCTTCGTGTGGGCGGCCAAACCCGCAACACCGAGGGAAAATCTATCCCTTGGACTATCTAAGAAAGAAAAGGCAAGACCTTTTTAAAAATATCGCCAATATAAAAGTTGTTTGATGTCCGGTGAAGTCCGAGAAGAAGCTCTCCTCAAAAAGAGAGAAGACACTCACACTTTTCTCTCAAGAATAACGAAGCTCTCCCCACAAGGAGATTCAAACGACGTCACGAACTCCAGTGAAGGTCTTTCTTCAAAGTATGAAGAAGCTCTCATAAAGAAGGAGATTTCAGTGAGGCATCACACAATAAATCCCTCTCTTCCTCTGTCTTCTCCAGCGAAGTGGTCGCCGGAAAAGCAAACAAAGAGGAAGAAGGAGAAGAAAATGGAAGAAAGAAGTGAAATGAGGAATATGGAAGAAGAAGGGGAAGTTCCCTCAAAGCACACAAGAATCTCTTCAAAATCCCTCCACAAGCTCCTCAGACTCCCACAACTCTTCTCGGGCTGAATCAACAATCCAGGGAATGATTGAAAAGAAGAAGAATGAAGAAGATGGAGAAGGTGAAGTAGAAGAAGGAGAAAATGGAAGAAATCCCTCACCAAATCCTTCAAAACCTTTCAAGAAACTCCCCGAAATACTCTCCCAAAATGAATTCGTGATCCTCCTACTCTCCATGATGTCAGCTTGCTTATCTGAGATAATCCATTGGATAGGTGCCACATAGCCATTTATTTGATGGATTTTGATCCAAAAATAGAAATAGGATTTTAAACGCATGGATCACTCCCAAAATAATCAGGTATAATGACACTGCAATCCTCTAGGTAATGCACAACAGCTTCCCCCAATTTTGAGTTACCATAGAGTGGTTTGTGACATTCTTGAGTTGCTTGCATGTGCACCCAGCTCTATGTTTTGAAGCCCATAACGGGGCACCTAAGCGCCAATTGGGGGCACATAGACGCCCCCTTCTCAGTCTGGCGCTAAGGGGAAGACCTCTATGAAGATGGTGCTTATGCGCCAGCAGGGTGGAACATAAGCGCACCTATATGAAATTGGCGCCTATGCGCTAACAGGATGGTATGCACCCATCTTGTGGGTTTTCACAAGAGGTTTAGGAGCCTATGCGCCCATAGGGTGGCTCTTAGGTGCCACCCCTTAAAAAAAATTCAATTTTTTTTTCTATTTTTTTCCATCCATTATTCACTTATGCTGTAGGGAGGATTCCTATGGATCCATGAACCTTTGAAGGATATTCAAGAACAAAATAAGCTTCTTTATATCGATGTGGACATCGAGGATGCACCATATCAGACAAAAATTGCAGTCCAGGATCAAATATGGCTCGAACAGTCTAAAACCCAAATTTGCACCCGATGTTCGTTGACAGTGACTTTATATATGCAATAAAATATAAGATAAATATGAACGTATTAAATATTCAATAATTATAAAGTCACACTTATCAACGCAAGTATACGTATCGCTCAAGTAATATAGAGCTCTAATGGAGTCCTAGATATCGATCACACAGGGAGTAGTTTAGAATTACAGACTAAGACCTTAGAAAAACAATACTTTAATCACAACAACGACGTTCAATTTGCTTATCTGTCACTAATATACAATTGAAATAAATAGATAATTTTAATAGCTAATAAATAATTAA
>NW_018165072.1:86476-87437 GCF_001263595.1 Phalaenopsis equestris
AGTATTGTAGGCATTTTTATCATTCTGAAATTTCTGCAGGCCTTCTCAAATTTTTACTTCACCTGATCTGTAATATTAGGAGCTTTCTACACATATAAATCATTAAAGGAATTTCTGGGTAATGAGATTTTGAAATAAGTATAAAACTAAAACATTAAACAAACACAATATTTCCTAACACAAACACAATACTAAACAATTAAAACTTAAAATGCGAAATGAAAATCACATTACAATCCACAATTCTACTTAGTATCTATTGAACTACATATGCACATTTAACTACCACACTGACTTTATAAAAAATTAAAATTATCCAAGTACACAAAATGAAAGTCTAAATACATAAACATCTATTTCTATTACAAAAAGATTACATAACATAAAAATACAAACATAAGTACATTAATTTCATTCTATATCAAAATCTCAAGCTATATCTTCATCGCCTTGATCAGCAGGTGGATTGGGTTGATATTGAGTATATCGGGGGCATTCAGGAAACGTAACATCAGGCTCTCCTCTGTAGTGTCGGGCCTGAGCTTCTTAATAGGCTACCTCAAAATTTGAATGCCTCTACAAGTACTCACTATCATAATCGTGTCAAAGTTCTAAACCTCAAATCCTTTCACTTATCAATTCTATGCTCTTCCGCTGCAAGGTCAACTCATTCATCAAATCAGAGAGGGTAGGGGAACTAGAAGGTGGAAGGTCATCTCTATTAGTAGAAGGTTCTTGACTTTTACTCCCAGTTCTCTATTTCTCATGGGATTCATAAGTCTTCAAATTAGCTTTGCTAATGGGTTTCATAGGATAAACCCATTCTTCAACTCCAAATTCTACTCCAGAAAGTTTGCAAATTGTATAAATAAGTCCAGAATGTCCTAGACCTCCACTAGTCTCACTCCTTGCCGTAGTCAATATATTCTTAAGAATTATTCTCCCCACATTTATAGTTCTA
>NW_018165072.1:88847-89229 GCF_001263595.1 Phalaenopsis equestris
ATAGTGGCAGTTGACTGGTCAAAATCGAGGTTAAATGAGTTTTTCGTGAGCTTGCCGTCGGCGGGGTTGATTGAAATTTAAACAGAACTCTCAAGAAAAATTTACCGTCGGCGGCGTCGAGGGAGCTGTCGGCAGGGTCTACTGATTTTGGTTCAAATCTTGGATTTTTGCAATTTTGATCAATTTCAAGACTTAAAGACATCCTTCCAATCATTATAGACATAATTTTAAGTGACTAAATGATGTACTTATCACAAATAAACTTTCACAACACAAAACATCACTTATATTTATAAATTCCAAGGGGAACAATATATGTTACATAACACACCTAAGTTTGATATTTTCTCAACCTCAATACATTAATTCAGTGTTGCAATCC
>NW_018165072.1:97787-98883 GCF_001263595.1 Phalaenopsis equestris
TCCAATTCTTCAGGAATTTCTTCCATTAATCTTTCAATTTCCTTGTCCTTATCTCTCAACTCAAAGCTCTTTTGAAACAAATCCTCGAATTCTCTTCTAAATATCAGTTCAACAATTTTAAATTGCTCATAATTCATTTCCTTAAAATTTATCTCAGAGTCACTAGGTAAAATCTCTGGGGGGGAAACTGTTAATTGCATTAATAATCTGCCCCAACATCAGAATCTCATTCATTTTGTTAGTATACCACGGAATATGCCATTCGGTGACTTTGAATAACTCTTTCATAGGAGATCTTTTACTGATTTCATCATTTAATTCAGGTTCATCTTGTGATTGAGTCGAATATAAAGATATAGAGACTGGTGGTGTATATGACTTCACCAAATAGGCTTTAAAATTGCATGAGGTAAGTTCATTTTAAGGTCATGAGATTTTTCAACAGATGGAATTAAAAGTTTACTATTTTTGGTAACATCCATCATTTCACATCTCTCCTGAACATACATACAATCTTCTTTAAATAACATTTTAGACTTATCATAAAAGCCCATTTCGATCTCATCTATTAACTTACTCTCAAAACTTTTTTGGAAATAGTTTTTACTTAGATAATCAATTTCATCCATCCAGAAACAATCATCATCATTTCTCTCAGTTTGATATTTCATAGCCTTTAAAACATCAAAAGTTGTTTCATGGTCATTAATATTCATAGTTAACTTTGGTCATTAATATGGTCATTAATATTCATAGTTAACTTTTCTTTTTGAACATCTATCATAGTTTGTCCATTAATAAGAGAAGGTCTACCAAAAATAATGAGAGTATCTTTATCTTCCTCCATATCTAATACAATAAAGTCCATAGGAAAGATAGATTTATCCACTTTAACAAGCACATCTTTTATAATCCCTTTTAGATAAATGATAGATCGATCAGTTAACTGAAGAGTTATAGTAGTGAGAGAAATATCGGCTAAACCTAACCTTTTAAATATAGATAGAGGCATCACATTAATGCTCGATTCTAAATCACATAAAACTTTTCTACATAATCTTTTTTCCAATTTCGAAAGGAATTGTAAAGCTACAAT
>NW_018165072.1:99711-100881 GCF_001263595.1 Phalaenopsis equestris
GTTTGCAGCCATATTTTCAATTAACACATACGCTTCATCAAATGATTTTGACATTAATGATCCACCAACAACAACATTAATTATAAACCTAAGGGATTCTACTAACCCATTATAAAAAATTTGAATGATGATTAACCAATCAGGCAGAGCATGATGTGGGCACTTTCTTAGGAGTTCCTTAAATCTTTCCCAGGCTTTGTATATTGATTCCCCTTCATACTGACAAAATGAGATAATATCTTTTCTAAGTTTAGTAGTCCTTGAAGGTGGAAAATACTTAGTTAGGAATTTTTGAGTTAGCTCCTCCCAATTTTTAATAGAGCCAGGTGCTAATGAGTATAACCACATTTTAACCTTATCCTTTAGTGAGAAAGGAAAAAGCCTTAGTCTGACAGCATCGTCTGGCATACCCTTATAACAAAATATAGCACAAAGTTCTATAAAATTTGATAAGTGTAAATAGGAGTTCCCCCAAACTGATTATTCTGCACCAGTTGAATAATCTCATGATTTATTTCAAACGAGTCAGCTTCTATGATAGGGTTTTCTATCTTGAGTGAATTTCATCTGCCGTATGATTTACGTAATCTCTCAATGAAGTATGATGATTTTCCAAGTTATTATTTTGAAAGTTTTCCATTTCCATTTCTAGTTTTTCGAGTCCTCTTTGTATTTTTATTTTTTTCTTTTTTTTTTAAATTTGGGATCATAAGACATAAGTCCCGCAGATCCTTTGTTTTGCATATGCAACACAACAAACAATACATTAATAATTAAAAAAATAACAGATGAAATATATTCAACACAACAAAACATTTTCACGAACACCTTATTTTTCACACAAATAGTATTTTTTTCATAACATCTTTTCATATAAAAACACTTTTCACACAAAAATAATTTTTACAACACTATAGTTTTCCAAGTCTAAGCTTAATTACTTTAATTAAAATTCTCCTAAAGTTCTTACCGAAGCTTCCCGGCAATGGCGCCAAAAACTTGACAGTGACTTTATATATGCTTAAAAATACAAGAATTTGACACCACTACTAGATGATTTAAATCCCCGAAAACGGCGCCAAAAACTTGATGCAAATTTCAATATACAAGAATTTATGAACCCAAATTTATATATTTATAATGATTTTATTTTGTAAAGTCACAATTTCA
>NW_018165072.1:101303-147408 GCF_001263595.1 Phalaenopsis equestris
AGGATACCGGCTCTCACTTCGGAGCTCCCACGTTCCCCTTGCCTGAGGGCTAACATCTCCGCTTCAGTACTCAAACAATAGGACCAAATTGGGGATTTTAGTCTGTCACCCTAAAATTTCCAATTCTACGCCCATCAAAGTATAATTCCTTATTTATTTGCATTCAACTCCCATGAACTTAAATATCCATAGAATCTGAATGTGGTTCTACTTTGTTGAGAATTACACAGCCCTATCGGGTCTTAACGCAATTCAACGGAATTTTAACGCTACAACAGGCCTTTATTGTAATGTAAATAAAGTGCAAGTAAAAATCATCACATTTATAATTAAATCCGCTTCTAACATGCATCAAAAAATCCTAAACATGAATTCTATTCATTTAACCAAAGCAAATCCACTAGATAAGTGTTTACAAAAATCAAAAGATAATGAAGAACATAATACTTAGTTTTTTTCTCTTTGAAAGAAAGATAAATATCTCTCCCACATAGTCTCCCGCCGATCCATGCAATGCTAGAACATCTCCTTACAAATTCTCTCAAAATCTCCTCTCCAATCTCTCCAAAAGGGTAGAAATCTACATTTCTACTCCTATTCTAAAAACTCTTAACTTTCTTCACACTTTTCCTAACATTCCTCTCACACAAAACCCTATTTTTTCAAACCTAAATTCATTCTTTTAAAGTGTAGGGATGAAGTTTGAAGAGTTGCCACAAGAACCCTTTCAAAAAGCGTTCAAATACGTTGAATTTTGGCCCATAACCGCCAAAAGTCGGTTCATAGTCGTCTCGGGCGCCGTCGGCGAGTTTTTCTGTCATTTTTTGGTCTTCTCGGGTAAATCTCGCCGTCGGAGCCGTTTTGGCGCCGTCGGCGAGCAGACTGCGCATCTCCACCGTTTGGCTCCGTTTGGCTCTGTTTTAGCTCCGTTTCGCCTCATTTCGGTTGTGTTGTGTTCCTAACAGATAGCCCTACAAAATAAGCATGAAAACAACCTTTCTTTAAAGTGTAATCTCATTCAAAAATATGCAAGAAGTGTAAAAGAGATTAAGCATCGAAAGACTTATCGAAAGGTGACAGTAAAATTTCATTTCTTGCTCGTTTTCGCTCTAAATTGCACGCTCTAAATTGCACCGTTTTTGCATCTTTTTGCTCTAATGACCATAATTAATCATACATGCAACAAAACATCAAAAATACCCTTCTTTAAAGTGCAATATCATAAAAAATAGTGTAAAATATATAAGAAAATCTCAACATATTTTTCTTTGGTCATTGAGGTGCTAAGGAACGTAGTGGTGGCAAGAGATAAGCCGCCAGCCAGGAAGACATGTTGCACCAAGGAGAAGCCAAAGATTGCCAAGTATGAGGGCAAACCAAAGAGGTCGTTTCGAAGGTGCAGGGGAAGCCGCAATGAGGGCATTGCGGGTTTAAGTGGGGGAGAATGTCACTCTCCGCCATATTCAAGAAATCATCAAGACGAGCACAAGATGGAAGATTCTTGAGAAGGTCAAAATATAAAGAGTCATCAAAGGGGCTCTAGAAGATTCCACCACATTCCAGGGAGAGCAAGAAAGAAAAACTCTAAAGAGAATTTAAGAATAACCTAGAATGTTCTAGTTATGTATGTATATAAGAATAGTCTAAGAGATAGAATATTATATTGTAATCTAGAAGCTTCTCTTGGACATGGAATAGTCCCACATTGGCTAGATGAAAGACCAAAGATATGGAGGAGGCTATAAATTAGAGCTCCTCCCCTCATTTGTAATCACCCAAGCATTGAATCAAAAACATTCAACTGCAAAGTATTCCTTTCTCTGTATTATTCTTCTTAAGAGTGCTTGGGGCTCATAAGTTCAGTGTTGTGAGGGGTAAGACTGATTTAGTGCTAAGAAAAAACGCTAAAGCTGCACGGGTGACTTGAGGAAAGTTAGTCCGTGACATCTTGCTCATTTACAACCCTTATACAAGAAAAATTATTACATGTTCACCGTACGCAGAAATGCTTACAGTGAACCAATTAAAATACTTCAAAATATTACTCATCAATCTTATATATATATATATATATTCTAAAAATTTTTTAATTGAATACCAGACCGAATAAGCGCTCCCTATACACACAAAACGAGGATCACTTCCCAATAATTATCATTAGCCAACATGCATCCAACTTATTCACCCCGACCAGGCTAAAAAGAGGATAATTACATACACATAAATGAAGATTTTTTTTAACTACCCGGATCAATGTATTTACGTGTGCCCCCATAAAATTATGGAGAAGGGCGATTGATTTATAAATAGCAAGTTTTGATGGTAAATGCCTCAAAAAGGAAAGAATTCGGGTACAAATTCTAAGCGATTCCAGCTTCCATCTACCGTGGGGCGTGCAAATCTCAGTCCACTATTCAGTCTGGATTCAGCGATTTCCCGATCTCTTTTCCTCCGGCTACTTATCTCTGCCGGTAGAGAATATTGGTGCTTGTGGCTCGTCTACTCTTTTGTTTCTGCTGAGGTATTCTAGGTTTGCCGTGATGGCAAGTCGCGTCGGTGGTTTACGCGGAGGTAGGGTGGTGGGGGACTACATGATCGGCCGGCAGATTGGTTCGGGATCTTTCTCGGTTGTATGGCTAGCGCGGCACCGTGTTACCGGTTTGGAGGTGGCGGTGAAAGAGATCATCATGGATAAGTTCGAAAAGAAGGTGCAAAAAAGCCTCCGTTCCGAGATCGAAATCCTCAAGCGCACTAAACACCCCAACATCATTGCATTGCTCGAAATGATTGAGGTATGCTGTCGTCCTTAGTGCATCTCTTTTTCGTGCTTATTAGAAGATAATTCGCGAGAATTTGCGTTCAAGTCAGTTTGAAACGCAGCTTTTAACCACCTGTGTGAAGCGGGAATATGATTGAGAAATCCGTGCTTGAGTAATTTGTGAAGTTCAGTGAAATGCCGCATGGCCTTTATTGGGACAGCCGTTGGAATTTTCGTGCTTAGTGGTTTTCTCCATAATCCATTTAATACAAAAACGTGGGAAATCATTTTGCATATAAGACCTAAAATTGATATTCATGTAAAGTTTGGTGCCTTGAATTTAGACCGAAGAACATAGAAAACAATTGTACGGATAACTCAATTCTAATCAACTTTGCTGAGAGGTGCGTTTGGTAGAAATGGTGCTGGTGATAGGGTTAACGCCATAGCTTGTAAGCATTGATTTTCAGTTTAAAATTTGATTAGTTAGTGGATTGTGATAGCAATTGAGTCCTCATTCAGATGGTTTAGATTTTTTTCAAGTGAAGAAAGCAAGAAAATATGGTTGATGCAAAAAAATCATGTTTTGAAATTTAAGGAGAAAAATGTCTTATTGCTGATTCATCAATAGGGTGCTTATATTATGTTTGTTGGCTTCGAAGTACTTGCAAAGTAAAGACATAGAAAATACTTTTTTGGTGTGCGGGCGTGTGCCTTTTACATGAAACAAATTTTTAGGTTATTCTCCACAACATTGCCATTGCCGGTCCCAAGCCCGAATTTGAAAAGTGGAGGGTTGCGATAGGTAGTTGACAACTAACGTAGAACTTATCGAAAAAAAATCATGACATAAAATTTGCCGACCCCACGTAGTGGGATTAAGACTTTGTTGTTGTTGTTGCTGTCTCCTCAAAACTGTGCAAAATAATTACAAAAGATTTGCTGCATTTATTACGTAGGTTTTAGTTTAATTTCAACACTTTACTTTATACCGAACAATATCACACTACATGTAGACACTTGAGTGAAAGCAAGTTCTTCAACGTAAATTAGTTCAATTTTTAATGCTATCTTGTGTTCTCAAATTCTGTACATGATTTTGTGCATTGTTTTCCTATTTCAGGCTTCTGATAGGATTTTTCTTATATTGGAATACTGTAAAGGTGGTGACCTAGCGGTGTATTTACATAAACAAGGAAAGGTTTCAGAAACAACAGCAAAACACTTTATGCAACAACTAGGTTTGATGAGCTCACTAATTGTACATGATAGTCTTTCCATTCTATAAGTTCCGTTCTAGCGTTGTTTTACATTTTTGTTTTCTTCTGTCTGTTTATCCTTACATTTTGTCTAACTATTCGAGCAGCTAGCGGCTTGTATTGTCTCTATGAAAATAATTTTGTTCATCGGGATTTGAAACCTCAGGTACGCAACATATTGGGAGTTATTAAACGTTCATTTTTCATTCAATGGAAATATTTTCTCCCAGTTGTGTGTGATGCATTATGTCATAGAGTATAATTTTCAACTGTGACTATATTGATGCCTGATATCATGGAGTCTAGAATTTTCTATTGTGAATATGTTCCGTTACATTGAAATCATGCACAATAATCATGCACAAATGATCAAATTTGCAATTCTGAAACCATCAATTTAAGTTTTTTTCTTTTTTTTTTGAAAATCTGAAAAACATAAATTGTGTACCACATGATGGTTTGATGATTGGTCGAATATAAATTTATTATAGAGATTCAAGATCAATAAAACAAACATTGTTCGCAAATTATATTACAATCATAGTTCCAAATTGTATGATTTGTGATCGAATTCAATTATGCATGGAACTTATAACTTAAATATGATGGAAGTGATCAAGGAAGAAATCACTGAAGTGTTAATTAAGGCCTCAATTTGGTTTAAAACACAAGGATGAAATAAAAACTTATTAAAAAGTCGTCCTTTACATTCCTATGTATTGCATATTTATCCTCATAGAATCTCCAATATCGACATCCTCGTCCTATCCATGGGTCCCAAATAAGGCATAAAAGGATTGTAGCAGACTACATTATTGATCTCATTATACAAGACTCTGGAATTCACACTTGCTACAAGAACCTACCTATCTCGAAGGAACTTGAGCCACTCTGGTTAGTATCAACATTCATGTACAAATACATCTGCAAGAAGGTTGCAATTACTGAGTTGAAGGACCCCAAATTGCACAAAGAGGGAACTAAAGGAATCCTTTTTTTAATTATTAAATAGTAAATAGCCATTGTTAATCAATTAGTAAACCGTTAAACTAAAAATCAACCACTAATAAACAGAATCAGACAAGGTGAAAACCAACACAATTGATTGGACACACTAGACTAAACTAGAGAAAATGAGAAGCTGTTCTTTACAGGGATTTGTCATAGGTATGCTTTCAATGAACACAATAGAAGTATAAAAAGGGTATAACATTTATTAAACTAAAATTAATGCTTAAAAGTATCAATGCTTTAGTGTCAACACACATGTTCTTTATACTTGTGTAAACTTGATATCAACATTAAATTTGTCTTGTTCGGAAAATTTTGGTTTCGGTAAATTAGGCATTTGATAGTCATTACTCACTTTGCATAACTTTATGTTTCATGTAGTAAAATTCATAAATTATTATTTGTAGGTTTATCACTTCAATGCACGACTGATCTCCAGTATCCACCATCAGTAGTGGACATAATATTGTCATTTAATATTCCTTCTGTATCAAGATGTGCATACATTTCTGGTAAAGTGTTGAATGTGAATTCTCAATGAAAAAAATCCAAGGCTTTTGTTGCTAGTTTATGAAATATGGTCAAATTTGATATATTGAAGATTTGACTAATATTTTTCCTTCTTACAATTTTAAAATTTTAAATATTCATCTCAACATGATGTATGATTTTTTATGACCTGCCTTTCTAGAATTTAATTTTTTGAAGGCTTGTGTAAGAAACATTGTAGGATTTAGATGTACCAACACTGCGTTTAATTCAACATATTTCATGCTCACATCACCAGAGACATAGTTTTTGTAGTAGCATTTACTGTTTTGTGAATATCTTCTTGCAAGCTATGCAATTGTTATGTGAATGATTGTGCAATTTCATTAGATTTAGATTCAATTAGAAGCTCTAAAAGATGTATATCTTCTTTACTTAAACTTTGTCAAGTGATCATGCATCATAGAGAAAACATAAAAAATATCCTGCAGACTAAATTAAATATCCTTTTTGTACATAAGAAAATTTCTAGGCTCACCGCACATCAAGCATTAAATTAAAACGAAATTCCATCACAGTTTTGCATCTAGGCTCACCGCACATCAAGCATTAAATTAAAACGGAATTCCATCACAGTTTTGCATTAGCCTTTTTACTGTCAATGTGAATAGTCTCATGTATTTATCAATTCCAACTTTCTATCATCTAAAAATCAAGATGAAATTGTAGCAGACGAAAGGTAATATCCATGTAAAATTATGTAGTAATGTTAAGTTGTGTTGTACATAAATGTAGTTAGTCTACTAAAGGAGATGAATGAGAAGCTCTACAGTTACATTCTCCAAGGTCATGAAATCATGGAAATGCATAAGGAATGGAAATTTCATCACGAGTTTCACGCAAGCAAATATTACTGTATAAATTTTAGAAAGAAACAATTTTTAAGCCAAAATTTTAGCTAAGAAATAGTTTTGATATGTAAATAGACTAATTGGATGCATGAGGTAAAGAAATTGATTCATGCTATATCAAAGATGTGTATCTTCTTAACAAATGACCAGTTACATACAATGCAATACTTAAATTCTAATAAAACCGCCATATACATACATTCAGCTCCCAATTTTCCATCTTTATAGGACATAGGCAATAAAACAAAGCTGCATAAAATCTCCAACTGATTTCACATTCCCCTTTAAAATATTGTTTCCGCTCCAAAAATAACTTCGAGCGCACTTAAAGATCTAGAAGGAAATCAAATAAACGAGGTGTATATTGATGAGACAGATCTAACCCTTGCACGCTTCTAATTGAACCTCCATTCGAAATTAGGACTGGGAGAACTGCCACCAGCAGCGCTGTTGCCTTCGCCTCCAGCTTCCTTGTTTCGTTCTTCCTGTCCGCTGCTCATCATGTTTCTGCCGAGAAAAAAACAACAGAATCGGTAAATTAGATCATTACGGATGCCTGTAATAATTGACGCTGGATTGAAGAAAATGAAGAACTTCCTTTAGTAGCCTGGTTCTCTTTTTCCCCACCCTCCCTCTCCTCCTCCCTCCTTCCTTCGTCACGGCTTAAGCGCATGCGAGTAATAAGCGGAGGAAAAAATGCAAGCTGCGGGGTCAAGCCTGTGATCGCATTTTTTAATAATCCTAAACTACTTATTTGGATAAGTTGAGCGAACACACTAAACAAATGACACAGATCGTTTTCAAAACACAACTGCACCAAATAAGCTGCCCCAAAAGGGGCCTTAATAGTTTAATAGACTCCTTTTTGTTAATTTAACCATTGAAAAAAACATGAGAAGATGAATTTGCACTTGCAGACTAAACCAAATATTGCTTTGTTTTAATTATGTTGTGCACATAATCTCTTTTCAGGTGCAATGCAGTAACATGATTTTCTTGTTTCATTTAGTATTAAATTGACTTAACATCGTTTTATTTTAGCTACTTCTTATTTCTTCATCTTTCTATCTTCATAAGGATATTCTTTTTATTTTGCCATTCTTTTTTTGTTGTGTGTATGTCTCTATTTCAAATCTTTTGTGATAGCCTCCAAAACTTTGTGCTATTATTAACCTTTTTCATTCTCTCTCTCTCTCTCTCTCTCTCTCTCCCTTTTCTCATGTGCTACATTTTTTTCTTATTTTCCTGACTACTTCCAAACATTGATATGGATGTGAAGTCATCTGTTCAATTGTGATACAAAACTCCGTATAAATTAGGGCAAATCAAATTGCTTTTTTTCAATAAGACAATCAACGCAACTGGAATGCATAAAAAAAACACCTACAATTTGAGAAATAGGCAATCACTCCCGAACCCTAACCCTAACACCTACAATTCGTGAGGTAGGCAATTTCTCCCATACCCTAAACTTAAAACCCAAGACCACAAACTCATGCATAAACCCCACCCTAAATATATTAACCCTTTTTATACTAAAAAAGAATAATTAATAAGAGACTAAATCACTTTGCACTGCCGCATGACAGTAGTCTCCTCCCAAAAAGAAACCTTGTTCAAAAGTTGGGGAAAAAAAGAAATTGTTGCTAGATCAAGTCGGGTGGTTCCCCTCATCAATTGACTTAAGTTTGGCTCTCGTCATCAGGACTTGATTGAAATGAGTGATGAGTCGTTGGCACAACCTAAAGACTGTGCCAAATCCATACCCTAAAACATCGGTCTATCTAATGTATGGTTGGTTGTAATCAGGTAATGTCAACATTGATACACTTGTAATGCCATTCTTTAACTTTTCAAAAGCTCTAGTCACTGCTTTCCCCCACTAAAAATTATCCTTTATTAGTTTCTCCTACAATAGCCACAATCGAATTACAATTCTTCATGAACTTCTGATAGTATCCTGTAAGTCTCAGAAATTTTCTCAACCCCTTTCAGGTCTTATGTAGTATCCACCCCAATATAGCTATCATCTTTGATTGATTTGCTAACACCAAGGTTTTACACAAACTAGAGTCACTGTGCGCAGCACCGCCTTCCTCTCCTCTACCCTAATCTCTATAGTCAAGAATTTCCAATCCACCATTTTCTCTCCGATTGTCTGTAGCCATTTCATCACCAAATTCACATATGTACTTCCAAAATCTAAGGGAAGGAAGTCCTCCACTACTTGTATGCTCTGTAGTGTCACCACTAATACCCTGAAAATTTTTTATTTTTTCTCCATCTTCCCTGCCCCCATCATAACCCCAAAACTTCTCATCTCTATCAACTTCCACCCCAATTGGTTCATGACCCTATTCAAGATGAAATTGTGAGTGTCCCTACTATCTACTGACACCACTACAGGCTTTCTTCTTGATCTGCCCCCTCACTTTTATGGTGTAATTTGAAGTAAATCTCACCATTAAGTTGAGGCACACCTTCGCAACATCAATGTGTAAGTGTTCCTCCCCCTCCACCCCTTCTTCCTCCAACTCTTCACTACCCACCTCCTCCCTATCACAAATTGTAAGGACCTGGAGCGTGCGATTTTGGCACCGGTGACGTGGTGCATACTTCTCATCACATTGAAAACACTCCCTTTTCTCTTTTTTCCTGCACCTCTACTTCCGTGAGGCACTTGAGGTTGATGGGCCTCAATATATCCTTCAATGCCTCTCTCTGAATTGACGTCGTCCGGGTCCTCAGTGTCAGTGTCATTGAGGTACTCCTGTGGAATCCTCCGATGGTGTTGATTCTGTTGGTCTTCTCCATTTGATTCCCGTTCTTCACCATCTGGGCTAGCTCAATGATTTCCCTCAATCTCTGCAATCTCAATAGTCAGAGGGCTGCACATATGCTAGGCTTTAGACCTTTCATGAAATCCCCCTCCAAAACTTCTTAAGACTTCCCTCTCAGTCGTGCCGACAATAACTCGAATCTCTTCCTATACTCCATGACATTCATCTCCTGTGTTAACATAATGATTTGTTAGTGTTGGTCTCCTTCCCGAATCACTCGGAAACATTTCAATAGGCCCAACAAGAAATCCTGAAATTCCTCTCACGAACGGATCGGGTATCCAGCCTTTCCCCATTGAAATTATACTACTGCTTCCCCTCCAAACATAACCCTGTGGCTGTGAGCTTCTCCTCTCTGCTTCCCCTCCAAACATAACCCTGTGGCTGTGAGATTCTCCTCTCCATTTAGACCATTCACCGTGAAATATCGCTCCACCCGGTACACCCAACCATGTTCTTAGCATCTCCACCCCAACATCCTCTCCCTTTGGCATTTTCCCCCATGTGTCTAGAGTAAAACTACCTCCTTCGATCATAGCCATGCCCCATCCCGACTTCTCTCATTCCTTCTTTATGCTCCTCCATACCTCTTGCATAATCTCGCCATGTTTCGGCATAAACCCCCTCTATCGAAAATATTTAATATGCCCCTGATTGTGGATACTTTCCTCCTCATAACACTCTCATTCGAACTCTTTGCTTTTCAATTTCGCCAAGGATTATCTGGTTAACCCTTGGTTAGGGTTTATCAATTAAGTCGGTAGCGGGGTCTTGGATTGCATTTCAATAAGCCTCATTAATTTCTCCAAGCTCTCAAATCGGTTGTTAATGGAGGAAAGCCTTTCATCTATGGCTGAGAACCTTTTCTCTATCCTGGATTTAAGTTGCCCCACTTTTCATTCCAATCACTCTTCCAAAGCGTCCACTTTTCTTGCTGCCATTTCTCCATGATCTCAGAGATGCTAACTTCGGATATGTTTAATCATGCTCGCCCACGATCCCTTCTTTGGCCTCCCAGCCATCCCACACTACTACTGTTTTGCGAGGCCAGGTCACCAATGTGACACCGTGCGCTACGATCCTTGCCAATTTGTTGGAATCGCGTTGCGGTATCAAGTCAGGAAGGTGATCCTGTCGTTGGCAGCTAGTTCCAATTGCAACTATATCACGAATCAATTATGTCAATATAATTCATTGTCTTGTGGTTCGCTTCCCTATACACAACGATCCTTTCCAATCACTGGCCCTGTACATCGCGATCCTTGTATGCAGTGATCTAGATCGCTGACCCAACTAGCTTCTATCGCGGCTATATGTACTCGTTTCTCTTGGTCTTTCGGAGCCAGCATGCCACTATACTTGGTTCATGCCACAATCTTTTCTTGCTTTACCTAAAATTGAGAGCTTTAATATCAATTTGATACAAAAATCCAGAGAAATTATGGCAAAACAAATTGTATTTCTTCAATAACTAAAACAGCACAACTAGAATTCATAGAAACAAGCACCTACAATTTGAGAGTTGGTAATCTTTTCCAAATCCTAACCCTAACATCTGCAATTTGAGTGGCAGGCGTTTTCTCCCAAACTCTAAACCTAAAAATCAATATCACCTACTTATGTATAACTCTAACTTTAAACATATTAACTCTATTTATACTAAAGAATAATAAATAATAAAAGAGTAAATCACCCTTAGGCGCTAGCATAATATATTGTTATATTTGTGAGGAATAAAGCGTCAAAAGAGTCCCCTAACTATTTAAATTGTCATTTTAGTCTCAGAGTTTATAACAGTGTCAATTTAGTCAGTACCCTTGAAATTAGAGCCGAAGTAGTATTCCGTGATGATAGTTTTAGCTCATATAAAAAAGTCTAATGATTAAGGGTCTGTTTGGCGCAGTTGTTGATTATTTATAATCTACTGATAAACTGATTATTTTGATAATCTGCTGATAATCTGCAGATTATGATTATCAGAATAATCTGGCTTACTGTTTGTGGCAACTTATTCAGATTATTTTATTAGTAAATGACATTTCTGTCCCTGTCTGATAAAATTGTTTGGGGCAGCTTATTCAGAATAGTTTATTAATAGTACAAAAACAAGTGCAGAATCATGCAATCATCACAAATCAATTCCAAAAGATGACATGAAATTCTCACACTCTCGTCAGTAACAGAAGAAATAAAAAAGTACAAAGACAAGTACAATTGCAATGAGAATTATTAAAATATTTAATTTCAAACTCTGACTACGTCTGTCCTTATCTGCACTATCAACCCAATCCGGTAGAGCCACGTTTCAGCTCCTTCCATATTTTTCTTTTTCTTCAATTGGTCCCATTTGTTTTTGAATTTAAGCCTGTCGTAATCTATTATAGTCAATTCTTTGAACCTTTTAGCAATATTTTGCCAACCCTCCTTATTAAAATACGTAGTTGATCTGTTCCCCAGTTCAATTTTCTTAATACATAGATCGCAAAATATATTGATAACTTCTTTATCCCACATTGCGGAGGGACCCCTTTCAGTCGTCTTAGACATTGAACTCTAGGGAATAATGGAAAATAAATATTTTCTAAATGTGTAAAAAATAGCCCAACTCATCGATCAATTCTACAACTTATGAAATTATCTTTTGCAATTTAAAAAAAAAAGAACATATTATAAATAAACATAAAAAACCCACATCATTTCCACAACGTTCCAATTTACCAAGAAAAACTGGTAAACAAAAGATTTATGTGGTTCGGCCAGTGACCTACATCCACAGAAGACAATCCACGAAAGTTTTATTAAACAAATCTGTAAGATTACATAGCTACGAATAAGCTCTCAAATATATAAGCTTACTACAACATGCTCTCAAATAAACAAGCTCCATACATATAACTGATTTTTGTAGTCTTTTCTCTGTGTGCAATTTCAAGTGGAGTACCGAATGCAACCCAACAAGCAACAGGGCTGGCAAATGATTGAAGACAAATGAACTTGTGTCGAACCAGGAAAAAAATTGCCAATTTTCATAAAATTCCTTTTTGGTAATAAAGAAACGTCTTAAAACACTTCACAGGAACCATCAACATCAAAGGAAGCAAGAAAAACCCATAGGAATGTATCAAACAACATTATCAAGCTTTCCCCACTATATATCGCAAAACACAATGAGAATATAAGAGCAGAAATATCGTGGAAGCCTAAACATGTGTTTTTTTGTAGCTAATAATTCCATCAAAAGAAACATTCCTGCATTCCAATATTTCCCCATTATTCCTAACATTCAAAAGTGAGAGCAAACTATAAATTTTAACTAATAAAAGAAACATGAAAACTACCCAATTCATATGCCTCATAATATGAGTAATTTCCACATGATGCATTTCCCAATGCTAACGGGAAATATAATATTAGCCATAATGATGCAGCTTATATTATTAGCCATACATTTCCCACATGATGCAGCTTATAATGCTCAATATACCACTGTGTTTCAATTTCCGCATCAACATATTTCCATCTGTGCCCAAACCCAATTCATATGCCTCCTAATATGAGTATTTCCACATGCGTACCATCTTTTGCAGTCTATAGGAAAGAAAGATGACCTTAACGGGAAACAAAATTTCACTGGTAGCAACAAATGTATGCCTCAATAGAAGGTACCAAAAACATTCACTATAATCTCTGTCTCAATAATAACTATGTAGTATCTATTTCTAGAAACAGTTTCTCCAAAGAGTAACCTACAGTGATTTCCTTTTTCTCTAAAAATTTCTCAGAGAACACAAGAGAGCATATGAATTGTATGGCACCCGACAGAAAGCATATAAGCATTGCAGTACTAGCAAATAATCCATCAAAAAGATTCATAATTCGAAATTTATAAACGGGAAACATAAGCAGAGTAGAAATATTCATGATTCTACCAATCTCATAAATATCACAAAACCCACCATCCATCAAAAATCAATTTTGGTGTCATCAAATATCAGAAAGCATATAATGCTCATGAATCTTATGGCTTTCACCAACCGACACTCAGAAAATGCGAGAAGAATCGATCAAAAAATCCACCAAAAATTTAAGCATTGCAGTACTAGCTAAAAAATCCATTTTTGTACTAGCAAAATATCCATCAAAAATCAATTTCTTTATTGGAGATAGGAAAAAAATTTCGAATCATAGCACTCAAAAAATGCGAGGACAACACTCGATACCTCTCGATCTAGGAACAAAGCTCTCGTAAAACTTTCAAGAAAATGCGAGGAGGCGAGAAGAATTGGTACCTCTCGATCCACAACTTAACAAACGAGAAATGGGGGAGGGGAAGGGTGCACGATATCGAGAGCCGAGCACAGAAGCTTGATCGCAGAGCTAGGGCAACGACAGAGGAGACGAGATCGAGGGGTTGTGAGGTAATAAGCTAACCCTATACGCGGAACGCGAGGCTCTCCCAACGGCGAACGATCGAGGGTTTAGTATAGAAAACTTTACGCGTGTTATCCCACCGGATAACCGCCGGACCCAACGAGCTAAGAAAACGAACCAACGACGTTCCGAAAACGTCGGACGCAGCAATAAGCTACGCTAAATGGACACTTTATAGACTCTGAGACTAAAATGACCCATTGCAAAGAGTCATGGGACTATTTTAACACTTTTTTTTATTTGTGAGCCATGTTCCAACTAACATAATAAAGATTGCATATGGACTGGTTCTTATAAAAATCTACAATAGCAGGTCCATAGCTAGAAATTTTTTTTGGCACAAGATTTCATTAATGGCTCTTTTTCCTCAATGATGTCTTTGAGATCCGTGAACCAAATGTTGTGGTTATGCACCGGTTTGTGTTGCTTTTGTATAAGTAGTGCTTAAAATTTTCTTATTGTTGTTTGGATACTTTCATATGGTTATGCCTCTACCATGTTCAGGTTCTTCTAAGGGTCTGTTTAGGGGAAAAAAATTTGCGTACATCAAGGGGTACGCAGAGATGCGTACATAATAGGGTACACGAGGTTTATACGGGGATTACAAGGGGGTTATAACCCGTTGTACCTCCCGTGTAACTCCCGTGTAACCCCGTTGTAATCGTGTAATCTCAATGGATAAAATAAAAACACGGGTTACAGCTGTGTTACACAAAAGTTACAAGGAAGTTATAACACGCTTGTAACCCCATATAACGCCAGTGTACCCTCTGCGTACCCCTTGACGTACACAAATTTTTTCCCTATTTGGGGCAGCTTGTGCGTTTCAGTATAAGCAGCTTATTCTGAAACGCGGCCCGCGGGGCGAACTGCGGTTTGCGTTTAGTGTAAAAAACCCAAACGCGGCAGAAAAAGTTTTCAAAAACACGCAAACCAAACGGTTAGGCGGCGTTTTCAAAAACGCCGTAATGCTTATAAGCTGCCCCAAACGGGCCCTAAATCAAGAAAACCAATTACTTCATTGATAGTTAAAGATTTAGACGTCACATCATAACTTTGTGTGTTTGTGTTTGTGTGTGTGTGTATATGTTTATATGAAAAAAATGTTGAGTCTTTTCTGGAAAAAAAATATTATAATTAGTACCAGAAGGATTATAATTGAAGTCAATTATATGGTACAACAAGGTTGGAGAATGAGTATACTTGCATTGGCATTAACTAAATGGTCTAATGGTGATTTTGATATACAGAATCTCCTCCTTTCAGCATCCAATGAAAATTCTGTGCTGAAAATTGCAGATTTCGGCTTTGCAAGGTGAGATTTATTTATGTAATTTTTTTTTAATGTATTTTTTTTATTCTTGTTGTTTGAATGTAAACTTGCCTCTTGTTCATATAAAGATCACATTTTAGGACCATTTTTATGCCATTTTTTCTTTATTTACTCTTACTTGCACTGAATTTTTTCTTTCTTTGTCTTCTGTTTACATTCTGTTTCTTGATGAAGTCTTATTTTCTTCTTTGAAGTGTGTACTGAAATAAAATTTTAAAATCATTCATACATTTTTCTAATAAAGATTCAAAGTCTTTGCAACACCCTTTAATCAACATGTTTAGGTCATTTGGATGCTTTGACATTTCTATGGAAAATAGAGCTTTACCATATATTGTTTTCACTTTTAAAATGAACCTTGGTGTTTTTCAGAATTTGCATAAATGTGTTTAATTCTTAAATTGGCTCCTCTGTATACTGAAATCCCTTTTTGTATTATATACTGCTTTAAAGCTAAAGTTAAGTCACCTGTCAGGCTTTTGGAACCTCGTGTTCTAGCTGAAACTTTATGTGGTTCTCCTCTATACATGGCTCCAGAAATAATGCACTATCAAAAATATGATGCAAAGGTAACATCATTGATCTCATCTTTTAAAATTATTAACATTCCTTCTCCAATAACTCTATTTCCTACTGCTGGAGGTACAGGCAGATCTCTGGAGCGTTGGTGCAATTTTATTTCAGCTAGTCACCGGAAAGACTCCTTTTACTGGTAGCACTCAAGTGCAGGTATCGTTGCTTGATTTACTTCTACCATCACCCAAAAAAAAACCAAAAAAATAAGGAAAAAAAAACATATAATTTTGATAAAATAGTTATCGTTTTTAACCAGCTGCTGGAAAATATATATAAATCGAAGGAGGTGCATTTCCCTCCAGAAAATAATCTGAGCCATGACTGCATTGATTTATGCAAGAAGTTGCTACGCCGAAATCCAGGTAGGCATCTCTGATATGATGACAACCTATTGATCGTTATATAACTTGAATAATCTTTGATATGCTACTAGAAAATTCTTCTAAACAAACATAGATTGACACGTTTTTTGGATTTGGGTCATAAACTTTAGCAATTGACATCAATATCATTTGAACTTCATTTTTTAGCAACTCAGTTGAAATAGTGCATTCAACAAGATAAATACAAAGATACCTGGAATGCTTGAATCAGTCTAAATGATCATAAATCAAGCCCTCGTGGCTGAAAATATTTGAAGGCGATTAAGGGGTTCAAATATGCTTCAAAATTTACATTTTTGTAGTCTAAACTTGTATTTTGATGAGAAAAATTGAACAAGTCCGATGTCACTCAATGCCATATTCATTAATGCACTTATATTTTAAAAATATATAGAACGTCAAATGTAATTTTTTTATACCATCTCATGGAGTATTCTGATTTTTGCTAGGAATGATTGGAACATACTTGAAATCTATAAATGACATGGTTCTAAACACTTAGAGGAGGATTTTTAGTTGAGAGAAATTGGATATTTGAGAGAATTGTAGAGCTCTACTCACCATTGGCGCTTGAAGTCTACCAAGCCGATGCATCTCATCATCCATCAGCCATCATCGTTGTCGTTTTCCATAGCTATTGCCAAATGCTGGCTATTTATTGCTTTGAAATTGTCAATGCCATTACCTGACACTCATCGTTAATTGACATTGAGGCTCGCCGCCGTTTAATGTTTGGTAGCTAGTTTGGTCCAATGCCTTCCTTAATCGCCCAATACTCTCCAACTAAGAAAGCAACCAGGCCGGTCACTTTTTGTTGGCCGACTTCTGAAAGTCCCCATTGATTGTCGGTGGATGGTAGCCACCTTAAAAGGACTATTTGACCTTCTATACACGATTTTTGTCGAGCGAATCCTCTCTATCAGTCGCCAATGTCTCATGTGTGTTAGCTATCAATATCTGGCTCTTTTCTTTCTAGCAACTTTGTCTCTATAAGGAGAATAATTATGTTGATCGCCCACCATTGAAGGCCTTTCGACATTCTCCATTGTCATCATTGGATGCCTACAAATGATTGATTTTTGATGTCTATTAGCCATCAATTCTGATCTTATTGATTCCTTGGTTTCCTTTCCTATCGAATGAACTATTAAGATGATTGCTCTGATTGTTTGATTTTTTATGTTTCTTTTCAATGGTCTCCTGATGCTTGCCAACGATTGATCTACGTTAACTATCGACTTCCGATGCACAATTTGTTAGTCTCAGATCAAGCTAATTACCCTTGATAAAATGATTACAATTTTTACATCTCAAGACTTATACCACCACAGGAGATGTTTTCCACCATTCATGTCATTTACATTGAATTAACACATTTTCCAATTTTGGGAAAGGCGCCTTTTATAATTATTAATTCATACTAAAATCATTTCCAACTAGGCTAGGCCCCATTATTTTTTGTTTCTAGGGTTCTTCACATTAAAAAAACTTAATACTTTTTTATGTGTTCTCAATTTTTATCTGTATATGTGAAATTTGCTTGCAATGCTGGGATGATAAACTCTTTTTGTATCATCATGAATATTGCAATCTTAAAAACTAGTTGGCTTATAAATAGTTGATTGTGCATTTTTTGTTGCCTAAATCTTTTGCATATTTCCGCGATTTGATGCCTTTCTAGTTGAATGTCCATTGCTTTTTTTATAAATACTTTAGTGACGATTCTCATTGTTTATAGCTTTTAAATTGTTGAAAATCATGTTTTTATGCCGTTTTTAGCGGTGCTTGAACCTCATGTACACTTATTGTCATATTATTATTTGAGTTGGCTTGTCATTCTTAACTTCCTGCATGAAAATATCTCCAGTGGAGCGTATAACTTTTGAGGAGTTCTTCAACCACCCATTTCTTTCACGACAGAAGTCAAATGAATTAACGATGTGAGCATCTTGCACCCAATGCTTGAGACTATATCAAGTTAACCAACGAAATTTCATTTTTTTACCCATCTAAATCTTTGCAATCATGAGCAGCCAGAGTGTATCTGTTGCATTAGCCGATTTTGGCCATAGATCCGCAGGAAGAAGTAATCAAGCTTGCTTGCTTTTCCCTTTAGATGATGAGTCTGCAGAGAGTCATGGAAGCCTGTTGACAGCTGCGAATGGCAGCCCTGTTATACCCACTTATGGATTTAACGTGGGAGTCTATAAATGTCCTACTAATTCCTCCAAATTCAGTGCTTCCACAGAACCTAGCTCCACCAACAAAATGGAAACGTCTTATGGACATGATTCCTGTGAACTCCCAAGCCAAAATACGACGGGAACACGTCCGGGTGCCATAGATGCTAAACAGGGTACATCCATTCCTTTTTTATATCCAATACATTGTTTTCTAGATATCAATTGATGGTTCTAACTTTTTCTTTAACAAATTCATAGATCCCAAAATTGTGGATTCACTAGACTTGGTTGATCAAGAGTATGTCATTGTGTCTAGATCTCCCTTAGAGATGTCATCTTCTTTATTAAGCTTCTCTGAGTTGCACAACTCTACCTGCAAATCAGATTACTCTCTGGCAGCATCTAGAAATAGTGCATTAAGTACACCAATGCCGATATTCGGAGTTCCCATCAATAAGAACCACACTATGGGTAGCCTGGAAAGTCACAGCTATCCACAAGAAGGATCCATGGATTTGGGGGATACTATCGAACAACCATCAGCTCAATGCATTACAAGGATTAGATTGTTGCAAAAATGCACTTCTGTAATGACCGAGTTGCTGAAGGACGAGGTAAGCCCCATGATTGAATTAATATGATATTTGAAGCATGTGATTTCTATTTAATTGTAGAACTCAAGGAAATTTAATGTTGTATGTATAATAAATGTTTCTCCTACGTATGTTAATATTTAGAATTGGGCAATAAGAAGTTCAACTTTTCCAACGAACAAACCTGTACTCGTGCTGCTATGAATTGTTAATATTTGGTTTACTAGAACATAAATTAAGAAGCTTGACATCTACATAAACAGGCTTGAGCATTGTCTCTCTTATTTATTTATGCTTGTGGATAATGTCTGTTGTTTAACAAATAGTTTAATAAGAGGTTGAGAAAGTACTCATTTCATGTTGTTCATTAACTTAATTTTTAATTTAATATTTTTTATATATAGATAATGCAGTTATAAATTCGGCATTCTAGCATCTAACTTGTATGATACCGTTCTAGGACTTCTGGAAGGCATTTGGAAAGCAGATTTCACGGACTACAAAACGTTAATTGTGGGATAGCGATGGAATGAAAATATGCAATTTCAAATATGTTTGGATAAGCATCTTTCGTCGGACTACAAAACGATGAGATATGGGTGACGAGGAGATTCACTATCATTCTTGAACAAGATACATGCACACCACTTGCAAAAAGGAAAAGATACTATACTCAATGCAGAAAACATAGATTACAATGTCCATAAAGTCAAACAAAGCAAAAAGTTTCATCAATCGAAAAACTAGCACCTTATAAATAGTTCCTAATAGCAAATAACCTAATTAGAAATTAGAGAAAAAGGAAAATTTTAGAATAGAAAATTTGCTAGAGCGGACAGGGTGCATTTCTGTGACCGCGTTAGGGTTTGTGATCTTATGGAATTGTGGATTCCTTGGTATCGCGGTGGTCATGCGATTGGGATCACGTTGTCGGGATTTGGGCGTTCCGTGTCACACTGGATTGGGATCATTTTATCGCGATTTGGGTGCTCCACATCATTCTCTCGGGGTAGGAGTTTCATCTTTTTATCAGGAAGCTTCTAGAATTGATCTACCATCATAACAAAATCATTGCACAATTGTGGTTGGATGAGCTCCACCACAATGTTTATGCTCATGTCCTCTAAGATAACTTTGAAATTTGTACGTTCTTCCAAAGTTTATTTTTGTAGAATAAATAGCTATCCCTCTTCGACACAATCAAAATTGGAGCTGCATCTGAGCTCCACAACAATGTTTTTATAGTTTCTCATACTCGCTTGGTTGCATCCAATAAACAGGTTGGTTTGGCCAAACACCCTAAAATGAGGTCTATGGCATTCTTGATTTCTCTTGATGGTATTCATTCAAGAAAGAGAAACTGTCAATCAAGATGTTCGACAACTGCAACAAGGGCTGGTCCTTTTCTACTATCGGCTCCTCAGACTCACTATCTCCCAGGACAACCAATATCAGCCATATTGAAGTCTCTCTCAGGGGCTCAGTTTGAATCACTAGCATCTCTTTTCCATTGGCTGGAAGCTGATACTCTTTTGTGATATCTTCATGCGCTCCTATGTCACTATCCATTTCTTACACCGCTCCTTGCTCAGTGAATGAGATCATCCTTCTATTTTGTCAATCTGGTGCAATGTACCCTTGGCTGGGATGAATTTGGGAGTGATGGTTGGTTCTACCTGTACTCTGAACTGGTTTCTCCTTTGGCGGGGGTTGGTTTGGATGCCCGCTGGATGAACTCTTATTGTCTGATCCGATGGTCGAATTTGAAAGGGGGCGTGGACAGGATATTGTCGTGTTGTCGCTTCACCTTTAGGGCTAAAGCCTGGACATCATTTAATGTCCAATAGGGCTGCAGCTGTATCACTTTGTCGTTGGATTATCTCAATCCCATATATATTGAGTTATGCTGTTCTCATTGGGATCCATTATAAGTTGCTCAAGTTTAGCTATATTCTCCTTTACTGAGTGACATTGCTACTGTAATTGATGAAGTCTCAATAACGTGTTCTAACTGTAATGCGATGGGAGGTACTTGCGCCGCATCTTCATCTTGGACTATGCCGTGATATTGACTTTTCCCTCTCGCTAGCACACGCTTTTCAAAAATTTTCGTCGCTAAGATGTATTCTTCTTTAACTTAATGGCAACTAGCTTTACCGTTACGTCTGGTAGAATGTTTTTGTATTCAAATATTTGTTCTATTGTCTAGAGCTACTCGATGAATTCATCTGGATCCATGTACCCTCAAAATCCAACAAGTCAATCTTCACTCTAAACTCTTAGCTTTTTTGTTGATGTCATGCCAAATCACCAGGGTATTGGTTCTTAGTCATTGAAAATTTTCTATTGAAAAGGGTTCACTTCTTTTAGATTTCGCGAGTCATCATTGTTGCTTTGGGTGATCTCAACGGATCGTCTCCTTTTAAAGGCGGCAAACCTCTCTTGTTGTTGAAGGATTTTATGTTGTATATTCTCCATAGCAAGTTTTTGAGCACTTCATTGAGGGTTTCTCTTTGGTGGCATAACAACTCGTCTTCCAACCGAGTTTTTCATTAAAAGAAAATGATAATTTAGGACTAGGATGTTGGTGGTAGGCGTCGAGGTGGAATTTTGGTGAAGGTAAGAAGATGGGATTTTGAAAATTTAGAATTTGGGCTAGGAATTATGGTATGAATGGTTTTTGGTATTGTGGAGATTTTTTTTTTATTTGAAATTTTGGATTTAGAGCAAGGAAGGCAAATCCCTCAATGTTTAGGGTTTGTCGGGCTTTGATGCCAGATAATATCGTTCTAGGGTTCCTTGAAGATAGTTGAAAAGCGGATTTCTCGGGGAGGTAGTTATGGGATAGTGATGGAACAAAAATATGCAATGTTGACGGCATTTGGAAGGACATAAGTATCGTTTGACGGATGTCCTGGCCAAAAACAACAGGCTGGATGACGAAATGGCGAGATACGGGCAGTGGGAAAGTTTACCATTTTCCTAAACAACACATGTACACCATTTGTAAAAGGAAAAGATGCAACACTTCTTAAGATAGAAAACATAGATTACAATCTCCGTAAATTCAAACGAGCGAAAGTCTCATCAACAACATATAAATAGTTTTCTAATAGCAAATAATCTAATTTGAAAGTAGATTAGAAAAGAGAAATCTATTGGAATTAGTAATCAAGCGTCATGTGTCATATGAGATCGTGGTGGTTGCATTACCCAGATTCGGGCACTCCACATCAGTATATTTGTGTGGGCATATATAAAGTTCAATTATGACTTGAGCTTGATAAGAAGTTAAAGAAATGAGCTTGAACGCAATTTTAATATTTGGATCATATTCAAACTCAGCTTGTGCTAATGGTACTTATATTGACTCATATTCATTTATGAACCTAATGAGGAATATTTAGTAACATGAGGAAAAGAATTTTGGGCAGTGTTGCTTCTTTTTTCTTTAGGAAATTTACATACGCAGCACACAATTCTTATGTATTTATATAAATCACATTTGTACTTCCATATTTACATACATAGCACTTTGGTGTTTTAAATCGATGTGCATGAAAATGTATATTTCACTTTTAAAAAGTGGTAGGATACTTAAAGATTTGAGTCTTACGTGTGTAAATATGAAAGTTTAGGTGTGAGATATGTAAATACATGATAATTTTTGTGCTATGTATGTAAATTCCCCTTTTCTTTATTGTACTTGTCTTATGCTGCCACTAGCACTTGTTTATTGCCAAGAAAATGTTACATATTACCATATGATGCTTCTATTCATCACTTCCATGTGTCTACTCCTAGAGCACTTTGTCTAAAAATTGATCGGTCATCTTCATTATCTATGCCTTTCAACTTGTGTGTTTAAATAGCTGTTTCATTATTTAACAAATAAACCCAATAAAACCTTCTAATTACACATAACTCACAACACATCCTCTAGATAGGCGAAATATATTCACTAAGCCTATCTTGTCACATAATCTAGCTCACTCCACTGAACTAAGTCATTTAGTGAGGCAGTCAGCCACCAGGTTGTTAGCAATGTAGATTGCCGACTTGTTGTCACACCAAAACTTCATTTGAGTTCCCCACAACTTCATTTGAGTTCCCTGATCTACTTTGAGTTCAACAAACAAGACTTTCAGCCACATCATCTCAGCAACTCCTAATGCCATGTCCCTGTTTATTGCTCTTCCATGAGACGAAGTTGCCACCTACAAACATGCAGTATCCTGATGTAAATCGTCTATCATTAGCACAATTTCTTAGTCAAAATCACAAAAGCCCTCAATATCTACATGTTCATTCTTCATGCATATCAATCCTTTTTCCTGGTGCACTCTTCAGATACCTGAGAGTCTAATACATTGCATCTGTATGACCCTTCCTTGGATCATGCATGTAGCGGCTCACCACACTTATTGTAAAAGGGATATCAGGTCGAGTGTGACACAGATAGATCAGGGGGCCTACCAGCCTTTGGTAACTTTCACGACATCAAATTCACCTACTTCTGTACTGAGTTTGACCTTCTGATCAATTGGAGAGACTGTAGATTTGCACTCGCGCATACCTGTCTACGTGAGAAGATCCATTATATACTTTATCTGGGAAAGGACCATCCCCTCAGGTTCATGGTTCATGGGCCACATCTAGGGGTGTCAATTAGGGTCAACGGTTTAGGTTCGGGTTCGACCCAAAAATGACTAGACTCGAATGGGGTCAATTCGAACCTGCTCGGAATAATAAACGGGTCGAAAATTAAGACCTGAACCCGAGCATGACCTGCTAATACAAACCTAACCCAAAATTTCGTGCTTCTTTAGGTCATCTTTGGGTTTTCAGGTTCAACCCGAACCCAACCAAAATAATAAACGGGTCGAATTTTCTGATCCGAACCCGACTCGAAAAAAATTCGGGTCACCCTAACCCGAACTTTTCGAGTCGAGTTCGAGTCGTGTTGGCGTGTCGAGTCAATTTTTAATACCCCTAATCTCTTCAATCCCAAGAAAATATCTAAACTGTCTCAGATCTTTTACCTCAAATTGTTTTCCTATCTTCCCTTCTGTTGAGAAATTTCTGCCTCATCATCACCAGTGATTGTCATTCACATACACAGCAAGTATAATAACACTTTTATCTGCATTGATTTGTTGATATCTTCTGTCAATCATCTCTATTCTAAACTTGTCAATCTAGGTTTGAAGAGACTGCTTTAAGTCATATAATGACTTCCTGAGCCTATACACCTTACTGTCTGAGATGTATTGAATCTTGGTGGTATCTCCATATATGCTCCTTCAGTAGCTCCTCATAAATAAAAACATTCTTCACATCGAGTTGGTGGAGTCTCCATCCACCATTCACTGTCAGAAAAGCTATTGCCCTCATCACACTCATCTTTGCTACTGGTGCAAAGGTTTCATCGTAGTCAACATACATTTGATTGTACTCTTTTATCACTAGTCATGCTTTGTACCTTTTCATCTTTCCTTTTGGAGTTTGTTTTATCGTGAAGGTTCATTTGCATCCAATTGTCTTCTTCCTTGTTGGTAGTGGTACAATCTCCCATGTTTGATTTTTGTCAAGAGCTCCAAGCTCATAAATCACCGCTCTCCACTTGGGATCTTTTTTAGCAACTTGCTAACACTTTGGATATAGAGACAAAGTTCAATGACGCAATGAATGTTTCATGTAAATCTGAGATGTTAGAATAAGAAATAAAGTTCACAATGTTAAGTTCCCACCCAGAACGATCAGTAGGATGTCTCGCATTGCTACGGGAGGTCCTCCTTAATGTTGGGGGGGATAGGAGTGGACGGAGGAGGAATAATATCACCTGAGAGTTTTGAATCAAAGGTGGATGGTGTAGGTGTCTCAAGAGTTGGGGAAGACCGGGATAAGATACTTGTTAGCTCTACAGACTCTGTTCCCTCAGCTTGCTTCTTTCATCCTTAGCTCACCTTCAGCCTGAATCCTATCACCTTTGGGTTTAATTTCTTTGATGTTTGTTTACTCAGTTGATTCATCCCACATCATAGGACATGATATTGCTCCCACTCGCATCACTCCATCACCACTACTGCTCACTCTCTCTTGTCTCATATCTTCAATTTTCGTTGAGTCACCAAAAAGTGAATTCACATGCAAAGTGTAATATGGTTCAAACTCTCTGAATGACAGATCCATACTTATAAAGAGTCTTTTCTCAATAGGGCTCCAACTGACATAACTTTTTTTAGTAGTAGAATAACTCACGAACACATATTTCACAGCTCTGGGATCTAACTTACTTACAAATGGTTTGTTTATTTTCACAAAACATACACACCCAAATACTTTCAATGGAAGATTCTCATTATTGTCTCCTTTCAACATTTGACAAAAAAACTTCCACTCTAGCACCATTGAGAGTGTCCTGTTAATCAATTGAGCGTCTGTCAACGCTGCTTGCCCCCATAAATGTTGTGAGACATTCATTGCCATCATCATGCTCTAGGCCACCTTTAGAAGATGTTTGATTCTCTCTCTGCTACATTATGTGCAGGTAGTCCCCAAATGCTTTGTTGATATATTTTGTCCATTATCAAATCTCAGTGCCTTCACAACTGCCCCATATTGAGTCTGGATTGTCTTGTGAAAAATCTTTGAAGCAATCAACCATCTAACACTTTTGTTTCATCAAATGTATTTAGATTACACGAGAAAAATAAGCAATAAGCGTAACAAAATAATGATAATCATTCATAGAACTAGTAGGACAAGATCTCAATACATCAGAATGTATCAATCAAACACACCAGAGAACCTATTCCCAAAACCGACATAAGCGCTCCTAGTGAGCTTGCCAAACTCACAAGTATCACACACCAATTTCTCCTTATTTGCCTTTTCATACATAGATTGATAGAGACCAACTCAGTAAACTAAGACTAAAATGTCTCATAGCTATGTGATGTAGCAGTAGCACATCCTCGACGTTCCTCCCAGATTCTTGTACTACAGCACTTTTCATCATGGATGTCAAAGCTGAGTCTATCACCTCTCGGTCCAAGTACCAAAGTTCTCTATGCCACGTTCCAGTCCCAAGTGTCCGACCCATCCCTTTCTCTTGGAGGATCACCTAGGGAATGCCAAAAGAAAGAATGCATTTTAATTGGTGAACAAGAACCATAATGGATAAGAGATTTACTGGAAAAGAATGAGCTTGTAAAACATGGGACAATGTCTTATGATTAGTACATTTCTCTGTACACTTATCAACTGCAGGCTGCGCTCTACCATCAGCAGTATGTATACTCTCTGGTACTGCTAGATGAGTATATGAAGAGAACTCTCCAGTAGTACCGATCATGTGACGAAAAGCACCATAATCTATGATACATTCTGATGATCTTGTGGTGGAAATAGAGGCAAGAGCAAGTGTTTCACCAGTTCCCTTGCTAAAGTGAGAATAATTGACAATGTTACCCCTTGATGTCGATGGATTTGAAACATCCTCAACTCCATCTCCTGTTGCTTTCTGTTTCCACTTCAACAGCTCCATACACTCATGATTCTCACTAATAAAGCTCACACTTGTTTCTCCCTCGTTCTCTACTACCATCATATTTGTCCGGTAACTCTCTCTTCCACCTTTCCGACCCCCACAACCACGACCACGACCACGACCTCTAGACTATCCTTGTCCGCCAGTCTCTCTCTCTTTGGGTTGCTTTGGACAAGCTTTACTCAAGTGTCCTACTTCTTCATAGTTGTAGCACTTGTGGGTCTCACCCTGAGCACTTGTCATACCTTCACTTGAGGCGGCCAAAGCTGATCGCACATGCCTGAAAATTCACTTCACTCAGAATACAGGCTAATGCAACTCTCCTCTCGTATCATCGCTGTGATGGCCTCATCTAATGAAGGAATCATTGCCTGTGCTAAAAGAACCGATCTCCTCTAATCAAAAGCCACGTTCAAATGAACCAGAAACTACATACTCCTCATCAGTGCAAAGATCTTCTCCGTCTTGTATCCTGGATCACTACAACTCAAGATAGGTGGAGGTGATCAAGAACTTGCCACAACCACTCTAGATCTATTGAGTAATTCTGAATTGATCTATCACCCTGAACTACTGCCTTTATTTCATGCTGAATCTGGAACACTCATGTGATTCCCAGCTCCAACATAAATCTTCTTCAGCTTCGCCCAAATTGCGCTCACCTTTCTATTGTCATCCACAATTGAGGCAATCAATGGAATCATTGAGTTTGAGTAACCAGGTGTAAAGCAAGACATGTGTGGTTCTCCACTCATTCCTCTCAGCACTATCACTTTTTGGCTCGACTCCCGTCAGGTATCATTCTAGCCTCTTCCCTACTAGAGTAGCCTTGATCCGACGCGACCAACTCAAATACGTGGCTGACCCACCAAGCTTCAGATTCACAGGAGGGAGATCTAACTTCACCTGCTTCAAAGCATTGCTAAGGTAGTGGCTCCCGTCGAGATGCTAGCTTCCTGTATGAAACCGACTAAGACCTTCAAAACTTCAAGATCCATCTTCACCGGGAGTTCAATCCCTTACCTCTTGCACTATCTGTCTTCTGACATTCGTAATCACTCACACTTCCTACACGTTCATGTGATCCACTTTACTTTAGTCCGCACGAAGCTGCAAGCCCATTGTCTCGAATGCCAAATTGTAACAGCTTCAATCATTCGCCTCCTTGCCGTCGCAACTTCAGAAACGAAGGCCCCACTCTATTGACTTCCTCACTCTCGAGTCACAATTCTAAGTTGTTTCTCACGACAAAGGCAACAACGGGATTGTTGCATATCAAAGAACACCAGAAACAGAGCTCTGCTCCACTCCTTCCTTACGTAGCAAGTTGTGGAAGCTCTTCCTGACCGAACTCTGCGAGACGCTCTCCCTCCTGGACTGTCGCGATCTGGTAGGTGCCTTCTCGGTGCCCATCTGTTGTGATGCCGTGTCGCGACCAAGTCTGCCTCAATCCATGATCCCGTCTGCCGCGATGTGTGAATCCCACCATTCGCGCCTGTAGCAATTCGCGGAAGAAAGGAAGATCACGTCTGTGGCGATCGTGTCTGTTTTTTGCATCGATCGAGTTGCACCAGCTATGACACACAATCGAGACCACCGATGAGGACCCCGACTGGTTGCTATTGTTGGGGCTTTGATACTAAATTGAAATGATTTTGGTAAAAACTTACTATTTCATTAAACATGCGTTTAAATAGGTGTTACAATGTTTAACAAATAAACCCAATAAAACCCTCTAATTACACATACTCACAACAACTTCACCTCCTTCAAGTTTGATTTATTGCTTATTTCGTCACTTGCTTATGTTCAACTTTTGCAGCTTGAAAATGGTAGGCGGTTGGAAGCATTCTCTATTCAGTTATTAATCCTAGCAATTCTGAAGGAAAGCCTCCACATCTGTCACACACAAGCCGTCGTTGCTGCAGATGAAAGTCCATCTGAGACCACTAAATTCCCCCAAACCAGTAAAGCTTCTTCATCTGGTAGCACAAATTGTTTTAGCAGCAGTGATCCTCCATTGCCATATTCTGTTTCGTCCGAGATCGAGAAAGAATTTCTTATTTCAGTTGAGCGTGCAGAGGAACTTGCTAAGGACGTGGGACAAGTAGACGGTATAGTTTTCCCTTTAATTCCACTGTTGAGCAAAGTAAGCTCCGCTTTACATGTTGCTTTTGTTATCTGTTATTTACCTGCAGAAGCTACATATATGCCTGATGCTATTGAGCTGATATTCGAATCTGCACTTGCTTTTGGAAGGCGTGGTGCTGTGAGTGGAAATTTTTCCTGCTCTCTTGCTGTCTTTTTCTTTTCTCCCTTCTTTATTTCAAATTATTTTTATTGTTTATTTTCTTCATCAAACTTTGTTGGTTCGGCAGGCGTGATTTGATTTTCTTTTTTAGACTAAATCATGCCTACCAATTATTACACTGCTTTGAAAGTATATGTTGGATCCTGTTTTATCCACAAATTCTCGCCACCAAGTTGGAGCAATTCAAAAGAGAGTAGAGTTACAGAGAATTTTTTAATTGTAGAGTAGTTATAGAGAAATTTCACCAACATGAGAACGGTTCGTCTATTATATATAAACAAATATTACACATCCACTTTTGAAGGCCAATCTTTTGAGTATAATAGGTTCTATAGGGGGTCTATCGAGTTGGCCGGTTGAATTGTTGAGGTGCTAGAAGTTGGCTCGCTATTCGGCACTTACCGAATTGTCGATGCTGTGTAGGTAAAGCTTGAGCCCTAGCTCAGCTTCATTGCAAATTTTGATTCAGGCTTTAATAAATGGCAATTCGGCAAACACAGTGGTAATCTTGCATTATCATTTCTTATTTCCGCCATTTTCTGAGGACAATTTTGCTCAAATTTCAGGTTGATGAGATGAAAAACATGGAAAGCGCCGAGGGCTGGTACTCGAAGGCCGTGAGTTTACTTCATTTTCTTCTTGTTGAAGCACCATCCCTCGCCCTCAACCCGCCGGTATGTCTCACGCACTCAGATCGACAACGTCTACGTACGTACATATACGCCCTCAGCACGAGGAACAGCAGATACCGCTTACAGCGAATGACCCCTTAGAAAGTGTTTATAGAACTTGGTTCGTTCCATGACATGCTTTTCTAGGTTGGAGAAAACTATTCTTGTATTATATTTCATTATTTTCTTACATGTACAGCAGTAATTCATTTGCAGCTAAGGTATTTGAGGAGGGTGCGATTTAAGGAAGGTTGGTTCGGTTTAATTCTGTAAGGTGTGATGGAGCTTATTCTGTATTTCTGTTCCACCTTTATTCGAACCAAAATGTATTCAAATTATATGCTAACGATTAACGAATTCGTGAATGTAAAGTCAGTTTAGGTTATATAAGCTTAGTTGTTTATGTTTTTGGGTGGTTCGCATGCGATTATATAAAATGACATTTAAATCGCATTTAAAATTATGCAAATTTAAAATAATTATTATATATTATCATGAAATCTTTTGTATTTGGGATCACCACTGTTTGGCATCAATATTTGTTTTTGTTTTTGTTTTTGAAAATAAAACATAAGAAATAATATAAAAATAATGTTATTTGTTTTTTTTTATTGCTGTTTTTTTTTTCTTGGAAGAATATTTGTTTTTAAAATATTAAAAATAGAAATAAATATATTTTTATCTATTTTTAAAACACCAAAATGACTGCCTAGTCAACCGTCTAGCGCCGGTCGTTGCCTCTGGCCTTAGCCTCATGCTGCTGTCCACCACATGCTCTTGGAGTCAGTCGCCGCTCTCCCACCGCCTCCCTTGGCCACACTCCCCCAATCAGTCTCCGTTGGCCTTTGCCATACACCCCTCGTTGGCCTCCGCTAGCCCTTGGCCACACTCCCCCAATCAGTCTCCGTTGGCCTCCGCTAGCAACAGTTGTCGCCCGCTAGATAACAGGTAATGTTGTGTTAGGTGGAGCAAGGAATATGATGAATACACGTGTTAACTCAATCGTTTTATGAAAAGTATAAATATTTTCTAAAAAAACGTATTTTATGTTTTTTATTTTTAAAACATAAATAATATCAAATATATTTTTTAAAAATAAAAAAGTAAAAAAATAAAAAATAGAAAGTGATCTCAAATAATTGTTTTAATATTTGAGTGTTTTAGGAATTGATGTCGGATTATCACATGGAATAACTGAAACAATTAATCAACAAGGTTTGGATCAATTATTTGAATAGTTTTCATCACCCCTCCCAAACGCCTTGGAATTCATATCCTTTGGGAGCGACGAACATACAATCCAACTACTACGTATTTAGTTATCTAGCACCAAAATTTTATTATTTACATTTATAATACTCATTTCTTTTATATCACATTAAGAATATTATCATTTTTTAAAAAGTGAAATATAATTTTTGATACATAACCTGACATATATATGTAAAAATTGAAATTTAAGTGTTTGATATATAAACGTGTAGGTATTAAATGATATGTATGTAAAAGCTCCTTTTTTTTTATATTTTCTTATATTTAATTATGCAATTTTAAGTAGGATTACCCGTTTCCAAAGCGATATTATTAGTAATTACTTGATTAATTAGTGGTGAACCTTTTCCATAATTTTTTTTTCAAAGATAGATTTTGTTAGCTTGGCGGAACGATGGTTCACCAACTCTTAATCCTTCTTGGAGCCACATAAACAAAAGTTTATATCCACTATAATAAATAGACTTGTTGTGTCCCGAAAAATTTGTGATAGTAGAGTGATAATTTAACGTTTTAGCACTGCACGAAATTCAACACACAAATAATAAAAGAAATATCAAGATGAGACATCAAGATTTTGTATATGGAAAAATTCTGGAAATGAAAAAAATCACAGGACTTAACCCAGTCAAAGTAGTCTATTATATCTTGCAAGTATATTGGTTCACTCTTCTTCTGAAATAAAAAAAAGATTGAATTGCAAAATTGATTATCACAAATGTACAACTATAGTTCATTAATAACTGTCATAATTGAGCTATAACATATGTAGTTTTTGTCTGTAAAAACAATAGTTGGTACAAAAGCCACGGTTAAAAATGATAACAATAGTATTTGATCAAAAAGATTGTATTTAACGACTACAATAGCATTAGTTGACCACAAAACGTAATAAGAAACTACAATAGTAATTGACCACGTAAGTCATAGTTGATAGCGGCAAGAGAGTTAGTTGACTACAGAAGTCATAGTGGGAAGTTGCAGTAAAAACAACAGGCCGTAGTTGGTAGTTGATAGTTGCAAGAGCGTCAGTCAACCACAAAAGTTGTAGTGACTGACCACATAGATCGTATCATGCCTAACCAGAAAATCATTATACTGTAAATTCGATCAAATTCAATCACATATATTATCAAATTATAAATTTTGTTGAAAAAATGAGGCCAAATCAAAGATTTTCGCTATACAAAAAGAAAAAGAAAAAATTTTCTTGGAAATTATCATCTACACTAGCTTTGTTACCCAAAAAATTTAAAAATAAAGAATAAAATATCAAAGAAAAAAAGAATTAAAAAAAAAAAGAAAAAAATGAGACTGCAGTCAAAGAATTCTCATCCAGCCAACATATAAATTTGAGAAAATTTCTGAAAAATTACCAAGCACTGGGTTAAATTTTTACTTACCTTGTCAACTCTATTTATAATCGCAAAAACCACAAAGACAACAACCTCTAAAAATCTCTACAATAACTGTAAATTGATGCAGTGCCAAAAACGGAAGGCAGTGAATATTAAGTCCTGGAAAAGGGAAGACAACAACAAATTTCGGCTACAACAGAATATCGATCCATCTATACTGCCAACTCATGTGTAGAACGAGGCAAATCCGATTTAGAGATTTAAGGCAACAAACAAGAACTGAACTTGAAAGAAAGCAAACACATGAATCATATATAATAAAAATGCAATTTCCAAATTGTGAAACACAGGCAAAAAGAAAGTAATTGAATAGTGAAACTGAGGCAATCTCCAAATCAGGGGATCTTAACTGCCAAACAACAATGCAATTGAAGCCAATTAGCACAACTAATTGAAGTCTCATCGACATTAAACCACAGCAGCAATTTAGTATTTGCAGTCCACCAAAGTGAGATAGCTAATGGGGGTTGGTCGAGGACCAGAAGTGACTAAACGTCAACCAACTAAACTACGAAGCAGAGACAAACTTCTGAAACATTCTAGGCATTCAAAACTACAAAAAACAAGCGAAGTAAGAAGATCAATCAAATCATCGATTTGCCCATCATAATGTGCATAATTTGCTTCTGCACTTTCCAAAAAGACTGCTCATGGGTCAAAAAGAAATAGTGATATCTTATGGAGAAGGAAGTGTAGCAGCTAGAGGATAGAGTTTTGCCATTAAAGATTCTTATCATTCGCCATGCTCAGATATTAATTTAGAGTTCCATAGACCATAGTTCAATCCGAAAGAAGACATCCAAGATCCAACCCTATAGAATCAGTAAAAAGAAAATGCTAGAAACTTCCATGTATCCTTTGACAAAGAACTCGACAAAGCTGAGCCCGAGCAGTGGCATAACTGGCATTTGGGACGACAGGCCTCCGGCGTTTATGTACCCTAGTCCAAAGCGCTGAAGACAACGGGCAAATTGTTTATTAGGTTGGGTGTGACAACTAAATTGTCCAGGCCTATTAATTAGAAAACAAAACCAGTCACCAAAATGTGTAAGAAAATGGTAGAACTCACAGTTCGGATAACACAACTTGGTTGTCGTAAATTACAGGGCAGGCATTTCTTGACACGTGCCAATTCATGGCTTATGTGGAAAAAAATAGAATTTGTAATTCATACCTAAGGCAGGAATGTTTGTGCCATCCAGATTTTGAGATGACTGATCCCAGCAACTGGAAATTAGGCTGCAAAACAAAGTATAATCTCAGCTGCCTGGTGAAATTGGAGGAGATGGAATTTATGTACTTAATTACACAGATTTTTGGGAATTTGATTTTAATCTTATTAAAATTGTGTCTTTACATGAATGGAAGAGCAGATGAATGAATGACTGCAACTGCCAAGGCTGTTCTTATAAGTTAGGAATCGGACACTGTTTTTTTGAAAGCACGCCATATAACGGAAGGACTGATCCTTCTACTGACATCTATATAAAAGCTTTGAGAACTGTCACAATTATAAACAGCTCAAAGCCACGGCTAAATGGGCCAATTTGCAATGCAACTGAACTTGATTCAATGGTTGACTCTTCACAGATGTTGAAGAGTTCACCAAAAAACAAGATTTGGAAAAACTTGTGCAGTTTCTTGGCTGGAATTTTTGTAGGTAATTGCAATCTGATGGTGACTTGTATAAAGGAAGGAGGATATCTTGGTTATGATGGCAAAAGGCTATA
This sequence comes from Phalaenopsis equestris, assembly GCF_001263595.1. Classification (NCBI taxonomy): domain Eukaryota; kingdom Viridiplantae; phylum Streptophyta; class Magnoliopsida; order Asparagales; family Orchidaceae; genus Phalaenopsis; species Phalaenopsis equestris. Next base: position 135,025 of record NW_018165072.1, read on the forward strand.
AGATGATTTTAAGCCAGTTCATGAGATTTAATTATAAAGAGCTCAAAAAGGTGAAGCGTAGTTTGAAGGAAGGGATCGGCCAAGAAAGATCAAGAGTTCTGTAGAAGGGAGTGCTGAAAAATGGGATGGTCACGGCTGTGAAGAAGCTGGAAGATGTCAGGCAAAAGGAGGAACGGTTCTACGGAGAAGTGAGTGTTATTGGTAGGATATATCAGTGTTATTTGGTAGGATATATCATATGAATCTTGAGGCGAAATAAAGTTATTTGAGTTTGTGGAGAAAGACTCACTTGTTAAGGTATTGTTTGATGGAAATGCACTTCTTGGTTGGAAAAAGAGGTATCAAATTGCTGTTGGGGTGGCAAGAGGATTGGCCATCTTCACCATGAGTGTCTTGAGTGGGTGATTCACTGTGATATGAAGCCTGTAAGCATATTCCTTGACAGCAACTAGGAGCCAAATATTGCAGATTTTTGGCTTGCAAGGCTGCATAATAGAGGTTTGATTGGTTCAAATGTGTGGAACATTAGAGGAAAAGGATTTTGTGAGAGAGGAAGTAATAAAAATGAAGATCAGGGTAATAAGGAAAATATGCTTGAAGGTAAGGGATAGCCTTGAAATGAAAGGCGAACCTTGGGTCTGGAGTTCCGTTGATTCAAGTTTGAAGGGAGATTTGATTGTAAACAAGCAATGAAAATGGTGAGTCAGCGATTTCTAGTCAAGAAGAACAAACGAACGACAATGGAAGTTGTAGTTGAGATGCTGCCTTCAAGTGATGAAAGACTACCATTCTTATGCTACAAAATCAGTACAATTTTTCAGTTTTAGCACTCAATAGATGGACTTGTATAATTGCCATCCATCGTCAGTGTGATCAATTAAAAATATTGACATGCTGCGGTTATTTTTTTTCTATGTAATTTTCTTGTGAGATCGAGTAGTTTTTTCCTTCTGGAATAAAAAAGAGATTAGTGTCAACAAGAAGTTGAAATTAATAACCAATTTTACATGGCAGAACCACTTGCCCAAAAGTTTCTCTTAGAACAGAGAAAAAAGACAACAAAACAGATATGTGTTACCAAATTTACACAATAAATCTTTCACACATGGATGTTTAACTAAAATAAATGACCAGGGGCAAAAGAAAAGAGTTGCAATGTAGTAGGTAGGGCACCATATTTTCTTGCATCAAGGATGAAAATTGGACCAGTTTTTAGTCTAATAGGCTAGACCCAAGTGGCAGTGTGCACCTTACTGCTGTATCTTGCTTTTACATTCTCTCGATTCTCATGCACCTCATCCCCATTTACGTAATACTTCCAGATTTGATATAAAGAGGATAAGCAAACATGTTACCAATGCAGAAGATTAATACATCAAGAAAGATGATAGTTACAGGTCATCATATTCAGTAGTCTTACGAGCTCCGAAAAGAAGAAACCTAGAAGTGGTCACTGCTCTACAAAAGAAAAGAACCAGAAGTAAGAATAAGATTAAGTCGAGCACTAGAAAGTACTTCGGCACAATCACTCAACTTAATGGAGGTTATGAAGTTTACCTTGATGGACTCCACGACTAGCATTTCATCCTTACATGATGATTCATTCAACTGCGTAAGTCCTGCATTAATTAAAAGAGTTAAACAAGAGTTTTGCCTGAAACATTTTATTCTATATTGGAAACTAGAGAAGAGAGCACATTCCAGCTCAGAATTTCTATATCGCATTCAATGAACATTTTTATCATTACGTAAACTTTTGATGGCAAAAAATCAAATGGGCTCTTATTAAATTCTTCATAAGTCCCACAAAATTTTACAAGTATTTGTTAAAATGGATGAAACCTTAGAAAAGAGGATTTTGAACCAACCTCTTTAGCTCACCGATAATAACAGCATTTTGATATGTAACAAGAAAGCCTTAACTTTCTTTAGACCTCTGCAAATCTAAAGCTGCCAAGAGCAAGGAGATGAGTAAAATCCACTGCAGAAGAAGATAGTGTTATTCCCACCCTTGACCATTGAACGCACAGAACCGTCCCTATAAAATTCTTGAGTAGCATTTTATTAAATACGAAATAACATAATATAAGAAAACAAAAATAAAAATGTTAGTGATTAAAAAGGGGCAAGTTGCAACTAGTTTACATGTAGGCATGTTAAATAAACATTTCTAATAAGTAATATTCTAATAAGTAATATAAAGGATTTGACAAAAACTTGCACTAATGAAATCCATCTCCTTGTCAAATCCAGCTCTTGGATCTAAAATCATGATAACACTAGATTTTGAACCTCAACAATTCCCCAGTCTCCCATTAACAAGCCATGTGAAGCAATTTTGGAATTTTTTGGCTTAGCACTACTGACCAATCCAAGAATTAGAGGTGTAAACGAGCCGAACACGAAGAGCCTAGGCTCAGTAAAAAATATCACTGTTCGTGTTCGACATGTTTATATTTCGAACACAACAAGTGTGTTCATGTTCGGCTCGTTTGCTTAGCGAGTCAAATACAAGCTATTCACGAACAAAGAGTCATTTTGACAACCCTAATCACGTAACTATATAATGTAAAGGGTAGGGGCAAGATTTAAATCTTATTGTCTTAATCATTTAAATCTAATTTAATAATATTTATTCAATTTTCTTAATTAATACTTTGTAGCCTTGTAGTTAATTAGTTTTTTTTAAAATATTAGTCATCAATATATATATAATTGAAGAGTAGTATTTTGAGCCAAAACGAGCCGAACAAGAACGAACAAATCTTTATTTGTGTTTGGCTCGTTTATATATCGAGCACAAAAAAAATGTTCGTGTTCAACTCGTTAACTTAGTGAACGAATCGAAAACGAGCTTCTTAATGAGCATAATACGAACTGTTCACGAACAACAAGCCGTTTTGACAGCCCTACCAAGATTAGAGAAAATATTTATGTACCTATCATTGAGCATATTGGAAGAATTGAAATTAGACATGTTACAATTCTCACTCACTTCCAGAAATGTGAAATAGATTTTTAGGAGATTATTTCTTCGTCTGGTTGCTCAAAAAGCCATTGGAGAAGTTTTTCTGCTGCACCATGGGATTTGGGCAACTGAAGTTTTGTGCTTTGTACAATCTCAATTGCAAACTTCCTAGGGGTGTACGAGCTTCAAATGTAAGATCTAAATCAATCATTTTTTTATTATAAAATTAGAAAATACATGATTGTAAAAGCATCAAGATCAAGTTCAACTTCTAAAAGGATAATTTTTATTTCATGAAAAGATAATTGTAATTTTAAATTTGTAGGACCTTTCAAATAATCTGGAGATTTGAAACAATATATGTGCAACTATAATGGTAAAGCACCATATACCAACCCACCAACTTTTAAATGCCATATTTTTAGAAACCAAATAAACGGGTTATCACCTTTTGAAAATATTGTTTCTAATAATCTAAGATTTCAATAAAGGGTGTACGATGATAATTAAAGTGTAGCTGATGATTCGATCAAGAAAATGCAAGGATAATCTTTTTTTCAAAAGATTTTTCCCTGCCCCTCTCTCTCTCTCTCTCTCTCTCTCTCTCTCTCTCTATATATATATATATGAAAAGAAATGCCCGGAGGCTATTATACGAGCCCTAGCCATTTCTCATGCGCCTAAAAATTCAAGTACCAAACCCTACATTCGGGGGAATCGAAACCTAGACCAGAGGGGACCTACAACTGACAAGCAGATGCTATGCCTGACCAACTGATCTGAGTACGCGGCGCTCTCTCTCTTTGTCTCTCTCTATCTCTCTCTCTCTATATATATATATATAGACACACAAATAATTAGCATCATACCTTACTTATTTGCCTATTTAAATATTTTTTAGATATTTAAATCTTTATTTAGCATAAAAATGCTCTTCTCTGTGTAACTAGAAATGGCTAAAAGTGTCTTGTTCAGCTCTGAAAACAATTAAGTGATTGTAAATAGCAACAAAAAATGGCGATTGGCAGAGTGAGGAGTATTCCCCCCAACTAAGTTTGGGGTAATTTATCATACATTTAGGTATTGTATGAAAAGTTTGTCCATAAATTGTCTTGCAATTGTACACAACAATGAGGATTCGCACTTATCCCACTTTTAAAACTTTATTCCTCTATATGATTGTGAATAATTTGAAAATTTAGAGCTCGCGCTTTAAAGAAGAGGATTTGTTCATGAACTAGAAGTCATTTTCCATTTTTTTTTATAAAAATATCAAAGAATTAATAAAAAAAATTATGTATATAAAAAACATTAAATCTTTATAGTTCTAAATAGAAAAAATATAATGCATAGCATCCTCCTGTTAGGAGTTAAAATTGGTTTTACAGCAAACCAAAAACAAGTTTTAAATGTGCCTACATACCTTTCATACTGCATGGCCTCATTTGCAAAAAAAGGATCGCTCTCTTCTTTCAGATCCTAACAACATTATTTGAAGTGGACTGAGCAACAAATGAATTTGACTTGAAGCATATGTCACCTTTTTATGAGCTCCAAATTTATGCTTGAGCATACAATAGAATGATAAATGAAATTTGACTAGAGCAATGTGGTGCCCCTCTAACTTTTTGTGGCAATGCACGTAATTAAGGACCACATCGTTAGAGAAAACAATCTCATTAACTACAAGTGCTAAACCAAAAGTTTAGTGCTCAAACTATGGCATAAAACTCCTTATATGTAGAATATTTTCACTAAAATGTGAGTTAAAGTAGCAATAATTTCTAAATTTGAGGCATCATACTCCACCTAACAAAGAACTAGGGCAGGTAGACGGTGTGGGAAGGTTATGAGATTGATTAGGAGCATTGCGGGACAGCAAATCAAAAAGTAGTTGAATGTCAAATGGATGCCGAAACAACAAATCGAAGGGCGTCTAGCCGGAAAACAACAAAGCAAACAATAGAATCACCAGACCCGGATGACGGGGAGAATCCATCACCTGACGGGACCCGTCGCGCTTCGATCCCGTGATTGCAGCATCGTTGGATGCTACTCTCACATCACTCTCGACAGATATTAATTCAATTTAATAGTTATAGCCATTTATTTAAATTTTATTATAAAATTTCATCAATCTAACAATCTATAACAATAAAGTAATTTTTTATGGCTACCGTTAGGTATGACTCATATGTGACAGATATTAGAGCGGAGTGGAGTGCAGTGGAAACATCTGTTCAAATGGGGGAGTTTCGTTAAGTGGGTTGGGAGTGCTGGGGCAATGCCCCCATGATACGGTATATGAATATTTTGATAATTTCATAAAGGGTTGTATTTGTATATAATATTTGTAATCCTATGAGAACTATACTTTTACTTCTGGAATAAAAACCGCCGCTTTGCTCCCGAGGATATAGACATATTGTCGAATCTCTTAAAATCTCTTATATCAATCTTCTTCAGATTTTCGTTTCATTCACTTCAGTTATATATATATATATATATATATATATATATATATATATATATATATACATACATACATACATACATACATACATACATACATACCTGTGCATGTGTGGTTTAGTGGAGCCCACGTCCACTTGTAGAAATTAAATATTTGAACGTCACCATTAAATACTTGCAGAACAAATTGGATTAAATTGTGGTTGTTCTCCCCTTCCACAATTCTATATAAGGCGTTGGCTCACGACGAAGAAAATAAAAATTGTAAGATTCCAAGTTCTCCCTCCATCTCTTCTGCGATTTGCTTGCAGTGAGGACTTCCCCTCTTTCCCGTGCTTCGTTCCTCTTTGGTGGCTCACGGGTAAAGGAGGAGAGAGGAGGTCGAAGGAAAGGAGAGAGAAGAGAAGACAAGTTTTCTTGTAATCGTCGAGGTGATCGACAGATGCATTCCTCGAAGAAATAAAATCATCTGCAATTCCGTAGACTTAGACAAATTTGCGGATTTTTTCTCGATCCAATTTTTCGCTTTATTGCCGTCACATTTTTCACAACAATATATTGTCTATGCGTGTGTTAGCAAATAACTATCTATTTTATACAGCACGAGTTACAAAATTTGATATAATTTGCTATGAAGGTATAATTATTGTTACTCAAAACCAAATGAAATTTATACTGCTCAACTCTTACGAACTCTTAACAATTTTGATATGATTCTAGTCAGATCGACTTGCTCAAAATTTGGTTAAATTTTAATATCTACTATTAAATTCAGCACAATTTTCCTTTTTAAGATACATTCTTTTCACATCTCATTAATATTCTTTAATTTTAAGACATTGTAAACAACACATCTTAAATTTGTGAGAAAATTACCCGAGTTAGTTATCAATTATTAATTTCGAGTCCACTGCAATCGATTTTTTAGTTAACTAGAAAATGATCTTCAAATCAAAACAATTCGACTTGAAGTTAAATATAATTTCTTAATAAACTATTCTATATAAGTAAATAATCATCATACAAATCAACCTAATCATCATCTAAACCACACCATCAACATATACCCAATATATCCTTTAAAATTTTAAAATCAATCTATTAATTGACTACATCAAATGCTAGCAAAGCACAATAGACTAACAAATACCTTTACAAATTAGAGCCGACCAAAAATTTAATAAGAATATTAAGCTGAGAAACACAAATCTCTATAAAATTCAGTTCGAGTACTCCTTGTTTCTACATCGACGAGCAGCAACGGCAGCTATGACAAGATATGTAAACCATGTTAATAGGATGCTAGTTGGTATGATAATTGAAAGTTAGTTGTAAAGTATGTAATAATTGAAGTTTGGTGTTTTGTATTGTAAATCTCCAAAAAAAAAAAAAGCTAAAATAGCCAAAAAAAATAGAACATAGGTAGTGGCCCATCATCCAACCATAACATGATAGTTAATTTCTTATTAAAAAAAAAAAATCAAATCATAGTGTGATGTTGCAATGGGCTTAAGCTACATTGGCAATACTAGCCGCCATAACAAGGAGTATTTTAACATTTATATTAAAATCAAATCTTCCGTTAAAAATAATAACATGAAGTTATTTGAAATCTTCCCCAAAGTGTGTAGGTGAATGCGTTTCATAAAGTTAACGGCTTTGATGTCCACATTTTTCTATGACGGAAATATTACCAAAAAAAAATACAAACTCTCTTGTTCTAAAGCAAGCTATTTGTAAAGATGCTCTTTTAGTAACCTAGGGTCAAATTCATATGGTTTAAGAGCAGGCGACCGTGTATATATACCCTTTCGTCAGAAGTAGTTACAATGTGGGAAATCTGACAACTATAGCTTCGACTGTTATTTGCTCGCTTTGGTTTGTGGGATTTGCTTTTTGTTTTGATCAACAGATTATTTTCCTTGAAGATGTGCATTTTGCATTACTAAATTAAGAAAGTACAAAAACTGTGCAGGTATGCATCTATGATGTATAAAAGTGTGCTCAAGTATAGTAGAATGGTCCCTATCATCATCTATACACATCAAAATAAAGAAACCTCCAAGGGCACACTTGGCACAAAAATGAAGAACCAGCCTAAAATTCAGCAAAAAGGTAAAATCAGGCGCCTCCTGAGGTCGTTGACTCCAAACCTTCATTTGCATGGTAGTTCTCAAAAACCTCATGATGTTGGAGTTGTCACCTTCAATGATGATACCCTTGGACTCAAGCACCCTAGCTTAAAATTGTGCTGTAAAGATTTGATTGCTTGAAGCTCCACTTGGGCCCTATCCCAATGCTCAAGTTGGTGCCCAGCAACAATAATACCAACTCCCTACTCATCCCGAACAATGATACCAATACCAGCTGAACCAGAGGGAAGAAGCGCACCGTCAACATTAACCTTGAGCCAACCAGGAGGGGGATGACGCCAGGAAGAAAGATAAACCAACTGGCTAGCAACCCATCGCTCCTGAAAGGGGTGAAATTGAGTCAGCAGGAGGGCCTCGATAATCGTGGTAGCAATGATAGTAGGAGTGCTATGGGCTTGGTTGTGGCACTTAGCGTTGTGTGCCCTCCAAAAATTATGAACAAGATGGCAGAAGCATCTGGCTGCAGCAATTTTGCTCTTATGGATGGTTTTGAGACCATTAATGGCCTCATCAAAATTGTTGAAAGAAGGGGTAGGAATTCCCCATTTAGTCAAGTTATCCTTGGTCCTGCAAAAGCAAGAGCAGTTAGTTAAAATATGAGATCTGTTCTCTTCCACCGAGCAGCCCCATGGGCATAACATGTCATCACTTAGCCCATGACAAGCTAGCCATGAACGAGTGGGGATGGCATCCTGTAATAGACGCCACCAAAAGAGTTTTTCACGTGGGTGTAGTTGGAATTTGACGATCCAGATATAGTTCTCGGTACTTGGTGGGAATCTGGCTTCATATGCAGTGGCGGTAATGGTTTTACCGTTGAAGGGAGTAGCAAGTGTAATATGATCATTCTGCAGAGATTTGTCAATTTTAATCTCAGTAATTCGCTTGACCATCTCTTCATTAAATTGCATGTGCAGCGCCTCCGTTTTCAATCCAATTGGAGACTACAATCTTCGGTAATACTGGAGTTAATTGTATTAGTATTTCCCAGAAGCTCTCAATATGTATAGTATTTTTGTGCTCTCAATTTATTTTGCTGTTATTGCGTTGAATAAAAAGTTTGAAGGAATTTCAATTTACTAATACTTTTATCTAAGCCCATCCCATCACCAGCCACCAGGGTTATACTCCATGCTTCTTTTGGTTTTTTGTGTGTATTTAAGGGTACAGCTCTCTCTCTCTCTCTCTCTAGATTTCTAGCCAGATTGTCTGATTAGATCTTGAACTATATAAAACAATTGAGCCGAATCTCTCAGTTTCATTTCTTAGCTTTTGTTTCTATATAACTCACAAATATATATATATAAGGATTGGTCGAAGGGCGGACCCTTAACCAATCTCATGTGCAAATTTGAATCCCGTCTGGTTAAGGATTTGAATCCAAATCGTGAGGGGACTTACGCAAAGCCGCCACCAACTCACCTACACTCGGTGTATATATATATATAAGAGACAAAAATAAAGATGATGAAAAGAGAAGGGGATGAAATTAAGAACATGAACTAAAATCTTGTGTCACGCGTCTGAGTAGAATGATAAAAAGTTGATATCAACAACAATGTAATAATAAATTATAACTTGATGAGGCCACTAGAAGAAAAAATTACTTCAGAATCTATAATAAAATTGTGCACTAATTCTCAACTATCAATCTCTCATAACTATAAAGATTTCCTTCCAAAAAGGCCCGTAGACACTTCCACCAATAAAGACTCGTAAAGTCTTTCCCAAGGAGCTAAAGCAAGCTGCTTTCCTTCTTATTAGAAGAAAACCTTGACATTTATTAATATAAAGAAAAAAACAAAAAGAAAAACATGGAAGGATAAATTAATAAAAATCCCACTGTTCCACCTGATAATCAGAAAAGTTCAACTAATACAAGCCAAGCAAATCTTAGGGACGATCGGCAAATAAAGTACCCGGCAGCTATTTAAGCAAGAAACCATACCCTTCTGTCATCGCATTCAAGCTAGAAAATGAAATAGATATCCTTCTTCTCTTTCTCACCTTCCTCACCAGCTCCTCTTATCCTCAACTCCATCTTTTCAAAACTCCTACCTAATTGAGACAGCTGCAACTTATCCAACTTAAGTAGTTTATTCTGATAAGCTGTTGATCAGCAGCGGATCCAGATAATTTGAATAGCTGTTTGGTTTGTGCATTTGAAAAATAGCTGATTTGCTGTTGTTTCTGGATAAAAAATTCTGCCACTGTGAAGTTGTGTTGTTTGTAACAGAACAATAATGACTATATATTTGATAGATTAGAACAAAAAAAATCACTTCATAATAGTATAAAAAAAGAATATACACATCACTTAAGAATGAGTATAAAAAAACCTAAAGATTAGAGAAGTTTAGTTTCCATGAGGATATAATGATAATTCAGACACATAATCGTGGTAATGAGGTAATTAAAAATAAAATAAAATACCACCTCATTCACGACCTAACTTTTCAACAATTAAAGGCACATGAGTTAACATATTGGAATTAAATAAATATCACAATGGTTCCTTATGGCATCAGAAATTATCAGACATAACAGTCCAATCCACCATTTCTATATTTTCTTTGCCACAACAAACTAACAGATAACCATTAACTAGATAAGATCAACTTCAGGTATCTACTCACACAAGTTACTATCTATTGAAAATTTAATTATAGTGTCTACAATTGTTATTCAAACTTTCAAAAAAAAAAAAAAACAGATGTCATCAAACACATTTTCCAGAGCATTCATAATCAATCCCCAAAAATCTACAAAATTGAAAGGATAAAACTACATAAATATAAATGTTAAAAAGCGAAGTAACCTGAAGGCAAGACCTTCCAAAGACGTGGATCAATGGCCTCGTCCACGGGATCTCCTTGTCGAGATAGTCGAACCAAGCCCAAGCTTGCTCCGACAGTAAGAATCTCGAGACAAAGACAACTTCACTGCCGCCTCCAAGATTGGTAATAGTTCGATTTTCCGACCATCTCGCAAGAGCTGGAATTCGGATTAGGGTTAAGTTATGTTGTTGCGAAGCCGCGAAGGTTGAGTGAGGAAGGAGACGGACACCCGAAGGGCACGGGAGGACATAACCCGTCGAATGCACATCCAAGACGCGGGCCACGAGTTCGGTCTTGCGGCCCCGTCTATTAAGGATTCCAAAACCGCGTTTCACAATAATTTCCCTGAAAGTATTAACCAAGCAGCACGACGGCGTTTTGAAAACGCCGCCGATGCTTATAAGCTGCCCCATATGGCCCCTCGGTCGCTCATCTCTGATGACAATATCTTCTCAGATGGCTCCAACAAAGTAGGCACCAACGCCTTCACCTTCTTCATCTGGTTCACCAAGTCAGCCAATTGTGGCCAACCCCCATTGCTCACGGCTAATTCTCCACAATGATAGTGTCTTGGTACCCACCAACTTATGGAACGTTAGCCTGGAGCAACACTGCAACCTCCTCAGCTGTTGACCGTGTTAGTCTCCTAGACAACAGAAACCTCATTATCAGTAACCTAAATGACAAAATTTAATGGAAAATGCTTCAACTCTCCAGCCGACACCCTCCTCCCTTCACAATCATCACCAAGAACACCAAGCTTGTTTCTACAAGAGCAAGAGGGTCTCTTTCTTCAGGATACTTTGAATTCAATTTTGATGGTAGCAATATTCTTCTGCTCAATGAAACAAGAGGAGATGGAATTCAAGTATTTAAGATTTTTGGGAATTTGATTTTAATCTTACTAACATTGTGTCCTTCGATGAATGCAAGAGCAGATGAATGAATGATTGCAAATGTCAAGGCTTTTCTTATAGGTTGGGAATTGGAGTCTGTTATTTCTAAAGCATGCCATAAAACAAAGGGACTGATCCTCTGTCACAATCATAAACAGCTCAAAGCCAAAGCTGAAAGGGCTAATTTGCAATGCAACTGAACTTGATTCAATGATTGGCTCTTCAAAAATGTTGAAGAGTTCACCAAAAAGTATGATTTGGATCTACTTGTGCAGTTTCTTGGCTACAATTTTTTTATAGTGTGGAGCTTTTAATTGCAATAGGATGGTGGTTTGTATACTGCAAAGCCTATAACAGGTTTTTGATGGCAGAAAACTAGAAGTAGATTTCAAGCCAGTTCAGGAGATCTATCATAGAACTCAAGAAGGCGATGCAGAGTTTCAAGGATCTGATCTACCAAAGCAGATCAGGAGTTGTGTACAGAGGAGTGCTGAAAAATGATGGTCACTGTCGGTCAACTTTTTGAAAATTTGAAAATAGAAAATAATTTTTTGAAATTTAATTTAAATATAAGAGATATATTTTTGATTTTGAAAGTAGTATGTTTTAATTTAATTTTTGAAAAATGAAATGATACCAAATGGATCTCATTCGTCCAATAGTTTGCATAATTGTGCCCGATATCGTGAATATTATATATTTCCGAAAGGTGAGTGTATATTTCGACGGTAGACTCAATCATGCAAACTAAGAGATTTGTGACATCTGTTTGGTCTGCGAAACTTTTATATGCGACCGAAAAGTTCTCCTACCTAATATAAAGACTTAGTAGGGTTTATTTTATTTGGGTTTAAGTTCCCTATAGAGGCAAACCCCTATAGGTAATTACATCCCAAATGACGGGGGTCACTTGAAAAAACTCTCGATAATGATCAGAAGTACTAGTTTTTAAGAATTCAAAGTTTAAGTTTTCACAATAGGACGAGGAAAAATAACTAGGAGTGGCTCAAATAGGAACATTTATTTTTAAGAGTCCAACGGAAGGAAAAAGTAGGGAA
>NW_018165072.1:147418-192355 GCF_001263595.1 Phalaenopsis equestris
AAGTCACAGATCCTGAGCAAAAACCTCAATAACTTCCCAAACTATCCCAATGTGTGGCTGAGTTTTGGAGACGATGTTATTTAAGTGTTTAATCCTGCTAATTTTATTATTTTGGGCTTACATTTGTATAATATCTGATTATGCAAATAATCCGCACATATATAAGGTTTTACGTCGTACCATACGACAACCTCGAAACCTAAGGCGTGTTAGGACTTACGCTGCGCAACATGATTGTGCAGGAGCCTAAAGAGTGTGTGAGGATACGTCGCGCTGAGCGAGCTACCTCGAAGTCCTATGGGTTGTTATTTAGACTAAGGAGTGAGAGATTGTTGAACAAGATCCTCTTGCTGCTTGATCCAAGCTCATTGCAGTGCTGCCCACAAAGTTTGACTCCAAGCTCCTCGTCGAAGTAGCAGCCATAAAGTCTAAGGTTCAAAAGGTTTTACCAGGTGTTCCAAAGTTTTAGTTATGTTGTCATTATAGAGGGGTTAAAGTTGATTAGAGCGACATCGGTTAGGATCATACGGTTCCATCGTTCCGGTACCACTATTTTCTTTTGAACTTACTTAGCTTAAACGAGTTGCGAAACCCATTTAAGCCGATGAGATCTCGTTAGCAACCGTGGGTTAACTCCTCTGAGGGACTCCCGTAAATTCAAAAAGACGTGTTATGTTTTTTTTTTTTTAGATTGTTTTGTTTTGAAAGAAAAATTTTATTAAGTACTTGCATGATGTGTTAGAGTAAGAATAAATTGCAATGATAAAACAATAACAAATAAAATATACCTATGTACGTGGCGTATCTACTGTTGTTATCCTTGTTGCAGGTTTAACTCACAAAATACAATATAATTTGCAGAGAATTTTAAATAAATTGCAGAGAAAAGAAGAAATCAGTAAGAAGTAGACTAAGTCGTAACAACTGCTAGGAACTCCAAACAGGTGATCCTAAGGTTTCCTACAACTCCTGACTGCAACTAGCGAGCTAATATGGTGATCCTACGACCACCTACGGCTCCGAGAAACAACTAGCAAGTGGACGATAATTCCTATGACTCTGGACAACAGCTAGGAACTTCGAACATCACCTGCATGGCTTTCTGTGAACTCAAACAACAATGGGCAGCACCTATGCGGCTTCCTACGAACCCAAAAAAGTGGTGGGCAGCACCTAGATGGCTTCCTGCAAACCCAAATAGCGGTTGGCAACACCTATATGGCTTCCTACGAACTCGAAAAGTAGTGGGCAGCACCTAGATGGCTTCCTGCGAACCCAAATAACGGTGGGCAGCACCTAAATGGCTTCATACGAACCCAAACAGTGGTGGACAGCTCCTAGATGGCTTCCTACGAACCCAAACAGTAGTGAACAACACCTAGATGGTTTCCTACGAATCCAAATAGTGGCTTTGAAGTGCAAACAATGCTTACGACGCTTCATATCACTCCAAACAGCAACTATGAAGTGCAAATAGTGCTTACGATGCTTCCTATCACTCCAAACAGCAACTATGAAGTGAAAACAGTGCTTAAGAAGCTTCCTATCACTCCAAACAACAACTATTAATCACCAAACAGCACTTTACAGTGTTTGGAAAACTCAAACAGCACATATACAATATTGATAACCTCAAACAACATATAAAGTGACTTTTAAGCTTCCCACAACATTCTACAATATCTGGCAACCTCAAACAACACATATACAGTGACTTTTAAGCTTCCCACAACACGCTTAAGCCTTCAAACAGTTCTCATGTAAGCCCAAGACATCAATTTTAAATGCCTCAAAAATTAGCTAGGAAACCCAGCCCAAAATAGTGTGTAAACTCTCCAAAATCAGGCCCAAAATGATGTTTAAGATAATCATAAATCAGTCCCAAAACCGCCCCCACATCATCACTTAATGACCCCAAATCGACACCCGCAATGATTCCGAAACAGTGAATAAAAAAGCCTTGAAACAATGTTTGCATGTCTCCAAAACAACATTTTTTTAAAGCTCCAAAATGACACTTTAAAATGTCTCAAACAACAATTTTAAAAGGATTCTAAACAGCAGTTTGAAAGCCTTCAAACAGTAATTAAAAGGCCTCCCAACAACAGTTTAAAATAACAATCAGAAAAAGGATGAGCAACAAAAATATGTTCACTGCAGATAGGGAGCTCAAAAGGTTTCCAACAACAAATATCTCAAACAGAAGTAAGATAATTTTGAAGCAAGATAATAGTGGCATAAGCCAACATTGAAAGAGTCTATGTTTAAAAACTTTAGCTAAAAAGGACACCCATATTACCATGGTTTCACGCACACGTAAATGACACGAAAATCGTTGCATATTTTTTAGCAGGACGCGGGCCCAAGATCAACCCAGGTTCGACTCAAGTCCCATTTAGGTTGAACATGGGTCAGCTATTCCAGGTTGATTCACTAACATAATTTACAATTTGAAAGTTCAAGTTTCAAATTAACCGCCCAATTTCTCCCTAATTGAATTTAATGAAACATTTTGACTTTTCGCTTCTGCCGATAGAATCTGACTAGAAACCATTTAATTACCCGCTCACCTTCCCGTAACGTTGCCTTTTGAAATCCGGTTTACAAAATCATCCGAGTCTCCTCCTCCCCTCATCGAATTTGGCTTCTCCTCTCTGCACCGAAAGGAAGTGCTCTGTTCATTCGCATTCCTCAGGAAGAAGACACCGAGAGCTCCCGTTTTCTTCCCATCACTCACCAGCTCCCCCTTCCAGACTGTCCTGCTTGCCTCTCCTCTCTGCAAGAGACCGCTAGATCCTACTTCCCGCTACCTTGCAGCATATTGCATTATTTTTTCCTCTGTAAATTGCTTGTGAAACTAAAAGAGATTGCATAGTGTTTACTTTTTGAAAAAAAAAAAAGAGGTTAGTGTCAACAACAAGTTGACATTAATAAACAATTTTACATTGCAAAATCACTTGCCCAAAAGTCTCTATTAGAAAATAATAACAAAGACAACAAAACAGATCTAGAAAAGCAGGTTTGACTAAAATTAACTTGGCAAGGGCAAAAGGAAAGAATCTGAAAGAAGTCTATGCACTACGTAGGGTACCATATTGTTTTCTAATAAGGATGAAATTATGAGCAGCTTTAGTGATATCAGAATTAGTTGAGATGTGGTGTACGAAAAAAAATAAACTTTTATTAATATAAAAATGGTGTTACAAACGACTCAACAAAAGAAAAATATAATAATAGACGAAACCCTAGCTAGAGCTATAGGAAGAGATTCGAAGGTGCTAACGGCATCGGCGGAGTGAGCGGTCATTCAGTAGATAGGTTATTGTGTGTGGTTGGTTGTAGGTGGATTGGCTGGCAAGATCGTGGAGGAAGTAGGGATGCAGTAGAGTGGTGGAGGAATGTGGGGGTGGTAGGTGGCTAGTGGAGTGGTAGAGGAACGTGGGGGTGGTAGGGAAAAAAAGGATGGGTGAGTAGTAGCAAATAAGTTTAAAGTTTACAATACCACATCGAAGCATGATACAACCTAAACACCCTAATAAGAGAGAAGAGGCTCCACACAGGAGGTTAGAAGACAACTTTTAGTAGAACTATCTCCACACACTTAGGGGACAGCTTTTTATAGCCTCCTACTCTAAAACAAAAGGAATGGTTGGAAAAGACAAGATGAACCTAGAGAAAAGAAATAATCAGAAGAAGACAAAGTGGAACAGTCGCGAGACAGCCCCTAGGTCGCGAACAATCGCCACCCCCTCTCGCCTTCGTGCGTGACCGCGAAGGGTCGTGAAACCATAACAGTGGGACCGCGGTCGCGATCCTTCTCCAGAGATCTTGAAGTTTTGGCCCCAGCGGGATCTCCTGCCACACTTCGGGGCGGATAAAGCTTCCATGTCAGTCTGCCAGGGTTGGGGAAGCTTCGACCTTGTTTGTTAAAGCTCCGGGCTCTTCAAAGTATGGTGTTAACTCGGCGACGTTGAATGTGGCTGAAATGTTATGGTCCCCAGACAGGTCGATCTTCTACGCATTGTCGTTCAACTTCTGAAGTATTCTGAAAGGGCAATCTGCTCTCGACTTAAGCTTCCCAAATGATCCTGCAGGAAATCTCTCCTTATTTAACAGGATCCATACGAAGTCTTACTTCCTGAAACATTACTTTCTTCCTGGATTTATTTGCTTGTGCCTGGTATTTTCAATTCTACTTAGCAATTTCCTTACCAACTTCTTCGTGGAGCTTTTGGATCGCGTGAACTCGTTTTGCGGCATCCTTGCTAATTTCTGAAGATGGCAAGAGCGGCATTAATTCAAGTGGCGTGAGCGGATTGCGCCCCTACACAATCTTGAAGGGAGTTCATCCTATAGTTTGGTTGATGGATCGATCAGTTATAGGCAAGTTCAGCTTGGGCGAGGATGAGATCCACTGTTATATGTTATTTTTCCCAAGAAACACCTCAGAAGTTTACCGAGGCTCCGATTTACTACCTCTGTATGTCCATCTATTTGTGGATGAGTTATCGAGCTAAATTGAAGCTTGGTGTCGAGTTTTCCCCATAGTGTTCTTCAGAAGTGGCTTAGAAATTTGATCTCTGTCGAAGTTGATGGTCTTGAGAATCCCATGCAACCTTACAATTTCCCTGAAGTATAGATGGGCGCTATGAGAGGCGTCTAGTGTCCGGTGACAAGGTACAAAGTGGGCCATCTTGGAGAATCTGTCTACTACAACATTACAAAATCCTTGTTCCTTTGTGTTCTTGGAAGCCCGGGCACAAAATCCATGATGACGTCCACCCACGTTGCTTTTAGTACTGTAAGTGGTGTGTATAATCCGGCGTTATAGGCCCTTGTTTTTGTTAGATGACAAATCATGCATTTCTTGAAAGGTCGTTCTACATCTCTTATAAGCTTTGGCCAGAATAAATGCTCTTACGAGGGTGATGGTTATGTCCCTGCTAAAACGACGTGCTAGTCCTTCGTTGTGGCCTTCCTGGATAATGGCTTCCCATATTGAATATAGGGGAATGCACAACTGACCCTGTGGAGCAAATATCCATTTGTGAAGTAATATTGTCATGATGACTTCTCGTGAGATTGCTCCCATATGTTCTTGAAGCCTTCATCTGTTCCATTTAGATCCTTAATGACCTTGAAGCCCACAACTCGCGCCTGCATAGATTTGATGAATATGTGTCAACGACTCAACGAATTTGCTACACGATTCCAGCTTCCCGCTTTGTGTTTTAGTACAAATTGAAATGAGGCTAGATATTCCAATCAAGTGGCATGTCGTCCTTTTAGTTTGTTATGTCTCTTGAGGAATTTTAGGGTCTCATGATCTGTAAATAGTGTAAACTTATTTGTTAATAAGTAACGACTCCAATGTTCCAGAGCTCTTACAATGGCGTAGAATTTTCTGTCATAAGTCGAGAGTATTTCCTCCTGGACTTGTTATTTCTCACTTAAGAAAGAGATAGTGTGTCTTTTTTGGCTTAGTACCGCACCAATCCCTACGTCGGAAGCATCACATTCTACATCAAAAAGTTGGTTGAAATTAGATAGTGCTAGCACGGACGCCTAAATCGCCTTCTCTTTCAGTGCGTCAAAACTGTCCTGGGCAATGGTTGTCCAAGTAAACTCCTTTCCTTCCAAAAGTTCAGTAAGAGGGGGGTGATAGTGCTGAAGTCTTTGATAAATCTTCGATAAAAGAATGCCAACCCCAAGAATAGTGGCAGTATTGTTGGTACCTCTCTTTCTTCCTCGCTTCCTTTCAAGAGGACTAATGCTAGTATTATCAAGACATCTCTAACTGACGGCAGGAAAGTGATACGAGAAATTAATGCTACCTCTCTATCACTCTCGCCTTTGGTATCCTTAGCAAGCAGTAAAAACATATGTTTCTCATCCTTCTTGAAAGAATAAATATTTTTAAACCCGTTGGGTTGAGCTTTGCGATCAAATTGCCAAGGTCTACCTAATAGAATATGACAGGCGTCCATAGGAATTACGTCACACCATACTTGTTCATGTAGCTGGTCTCAGATGGAGAAATCAACTAGGCACAGTTGATCTATACGTATCTTTTTTCCCTTCTTCAACCAGGTAAAGGAATATGATTGTGGATGCTTTTGTGTCTAATCTTAACTTTTTTACCATGAGCATGGATACCACGTTCTCGAAGCTGCTACTATTGATAATCAGGCTGCACACCTTCCCCTTGAGGGTGTAATTGGTGCGAAAAATGTTATACCTTAACAGGATTGGTCTCGCACGGGCTCAGACAATAGTATTCATTAAATAAATAATTCTTCTCCTTCATCGCCAAAGAGCTGAAGCTCTTCTTCTGGACTCTCCTCCGATTCCTCATCGACCTCCTAAATTGCGTCTTCATCTGTGAGGGTGACAACACAGTTAGTTGGGCAACTGGAGACAATGTGACCGTAGTTGTGGCATCAGAAACACTTCTTGGCTGGCACTGTGTTGGAGGAACTACCTTTTTCTGGCTTCTTTCCGCCCTGATCTACCCTGTCAGTCCCTTGTCCAAGTCTGTTATTTCCTCTCGTGGTACCCTTGTCGTTTGTAGCGATTGAAGGTGACTGCTTAGTTGAAGGTGGTGGTTTGAACGATGGCTATTGTCTGCTTTACTTCTGTTGTCTCTTCACTTTTAGAGCTAGTGTCTGGACATCCCCCAACGTCCAATATGGTTATAACTGTACCACATTGCTAATGGTGAGTCTTAGGCCTCTGAGATATCCAGTGATCATGTGCTCCTCTGGCTCTGTCAGCTCGTACTTTAGCTGCAGGTGGTCAAACTGGATCGTGAACTCCTAACTTATTGATCTCGTTGATGCAAGTTGTGGAGTTTTAGAAACGTGTCCCGGCGATACTACGGTGGGAGAAATTTTTTCTTCATTGTCATCTTCATTTTCTCCCACTTAGTTATCTTCTCATTTCCGTCCCCCTCTACCTTTGTAGATTCTCCCACCATAATGAGACATTCTTCTTTAGTGTAATTTAATTGCAACTCTCTTGACTTGCTTGTCCTCTGATACGTCTTAATAATCGAAGATCCGTTCGACTGTTTGCAGCCAGTCGATAAACTCATCGGGGTTCATGTTTCCCTCAAACTATGGGAGGTTCATCTTGCCCTCTGACCTCCATAAACGGCCTCATCTCTCGGCCTCTTTTGATATTAGATACCAAAACGGCGCGACTGATATTCTTCATCATTGTGATCTTCTCTCTGGAACGGATTAAGATCCTCATCTCTATCTTCCCTACGACTCTCGATCACTGTCAAAAGTAATCTCTTCCCGGTCCCCAACACCTAAATCAGCTAGTCTCTGTTGCCCACGACAAATTTCACGTCGGATCTCTTCCTAAGTAGAGTCTAATGTATCCCTTCGTGGTGACATGGCTAGAGTTGGGAATTGGAAGAAAAAAGTTGATGGAAGGTGAATTGGACAGAAACGGAGGAAAGAGAACACTAGGATAAGACTAAGGTTGAGTTAACTCTGATACCAAATGATACCGAAACTAGTTAAGATGTGTTGTAATACAAAAAGTAAACTTTTATTAATACAAAAATGGTGGCACAATACGACTCAACAAAAAGAAAATATAATAATAGACGAAACCCTAGCTAGAGCTATAGGAAGAGATTCGAACGTGGTAGCAACGTCGATGGGGTGAGCTGTCGTTGGGTAGGTAGGTAATTGTGTGTGGTTGGTTGTAGGTGGATTGGCTGGCGAGATCGTGGAGGAAGTAGGGGAGGCAATAGAGTGGTGGAGGAATATGAGGGTGATAGGTGGCTAGTGGAGTGGTAGAGAAATGAGGGGGTGGTAGGTGGCTAGTGGAGTGGTAGGGAAAAAGGATTCGTGAGTAGTAGCGAAGGAGTTTGAAGTTTACTACACCAACTCGGAGTAGGATACAGTCGAAGCAACACCTGTCGTCGGTTATAGCCCTAACAAAAGGGAAGAGACTCCACACAAACGATTAGAAGACAACTTCTAGTAGAATTGCCTCCCACAAATTTAGGGAACAGCTATTTATAGCCTCCTACTCTTACACAAAAGAAGAGGTTGGAAAAAACAAGAAAAATCTAGAGAAAAGAAATACTCAGAAGAAGACGGAGTGGAAAGCTCGCAAGAGAGCCCCCATGTCACAATCTCGAAGGGATTTCATCCTATAGTTTGGTTGATGGATCGGTTATAGGCAAGTTCAGCTTGGGCGAGGATGAGATCCCACTGTTATATGTTATTTTTCCCACGAAACACCTCAGAAGATTATCGAGGCTCCGATTTACTACCTCCGTATGTCCATCTATTTGTGGATGAGCTGTCGAGCTAAATTGAAGCTTGGTGTCGAGTTTTCCCCATAGTAATCTCCAGAAGTGGCTTAGAAATTTGACATCTGTGTCAAAGGTGATGGTCTTGAGAATCTCATGCAACCTCATAATTTCCCTAAAGTATAGATCGGTGATGTGAGAGGAGTCTAGTGTCCGGTGACAGGGTACAAAGTGGGCCATCTAGGAGAATTTGTCTACGACAACCATTACAAAATCCTTGTTCCTTTGTGTTCTTGGAATCCCGGGCACAAAATCCATGATGACGTCCACCCACGTTGCTTCTAGTACTGGAAGTGGTGTGTATAATACGGCGTTATAGACCCTTGTTTTTGTTAGATGACAAATCATGCATTTCTTGAAAGGTCGTTCTACATCTCTTATAAGCTTTGGCCAGAATAAATGCTCTTACGAGGGTGATGGTTATGTCCCTGCTAAAACGACGTGCTAGTCCTTCGTTGTGGCCTTCCTGGATAATGGCTTCTCATAGTGAATACCGGGGAATGCACAACTGACCCTGGTGGAACATATATCCATCTGTGCAGTAATATTGTCATGATGGCTTCTCGTGAGAATGCTCCGATATGTTCTTGAAGCCTTCATCTGTTCCATTTAGATCCTTAATGACCTCGAAGCCCACAACTCGTGCCTGCATAGATTTGATGAATAGGTGTCAACGACTCAGCCAATCTGCTACACGATTCCAGCTTCCCGCTTTGTGTTTTAGTACAAATTGAAATGAGACTAGATATTCCAATCAAGTGGCATGTCGTCCTTTTAGTTTGTTGTCTCATGAGGAATTTTAGGGTTTCATGACCTGTAAATAGTGTAAACTTGTTTGTCAATAAGTAACGACTCCAATGTTCAAGAGCTTTTTCAATGGCGTAGAATTTTTTGTCATACATTGAGTATTTCCTCCTGGACTCGTTATTTCTCACTTAATAAAGAGATAGTGTGTCCTTCTTGGCTCAGTACCGCACCAATCCCCACGTCGGAAGCATCACATTCAACCTCAAAAAGTTGGTTGAAATTAAATTGTGCTAGCACGGAGGCTTGAATCACCTTTTCTTTCAGGGTGACAAAACTGTCCTGGGCAATGGTTGTCCAAGTAAACTCCTTTCCTTCCAAAAGTTCAGTTAGAGGGGGGTGATAGTGCTGAAGTCTTTGATAAACCTTCGATAAAAGAATGCCAACCCCAAGAATGGTGGCAGTATTGTTGGTACCTCTCTTTCTTCCTCGCTTCCTTTCAAGAGGACTAATGCTAGTATTATCAAGACATCTCTGACTGACTGCAGGAAAGTGATACGAGGAACTAATGCTACCTCTCTATCACTCTCGCGTTTGGTATCCTTAGCAAGTAGTAAAAACATATGTTTCTCATCCTTCTTGAAAGAATAAATATTTTTAAACTTGTCGGGTTGAGCTTTACGATCATATTGCCAAGGTCTGCCTAATAGAATATGACAGGCGTCCATAGGAACTACGTCGCACCATACTTGTTCATATAGCTGGTCTCAGAAGGAGAAATCAACTAGGCACAGTTGATCTATATGTATCTTGTTTCCCTTCTTCAACCAGGTAAGGGAATAGGATTGTGGATGCTTTTGTGTCCAATTCTAATCTTAACTTTTTTACCATGAGCATGGATACCACGTTCTCGAAGCTGCTACTATTGATAATCAGGCTGCACACCTTCCCCTTGAGGGTGCAATTGGTGCGAAAAATGTTACACCTTAGCAGGATTGGTTTTGCACGAGCTCGGACAATAGTATTCGTCAAATGAATAGTGCTTCTTCTTCGTCTCCAAAGAGCTGAAGCTTTACTTTTGGACTCTCCTCCTGGACTCTCCTCCGATTCCTCATTGACCTCCTAAATGATGTCTTGATCTGTGAGGGTAACAACACGGCTAGTTGGGCAGCTGGAGACAACGTGACCGTAGTCGTGGCATCAGAAACACTTCTTGGCTGGCACTGTGTTGGAGGAACTATCTTTTTCTGGCTTCTTTCCACCATGATATACCCTATCAGTCCCTTGTCTGTTACGTCCTCTCAAGGTACCCTTGTCGTTTGTAGCGGTTGCAGGTGACTGCTTAGTTGAAGGTGGTGGTCTGAACGATGGCTATTGTCTTCTTTGCTTATGTTGTCTCTCAACTTTGAGAGCTAGTGTCTGGACATCCCCCAACGTTCAATATGGTTGTAGTTGTACCACATTGCTAATGGTGAGTCTTAGGCCTCTGAGATATCATGTGCTCCTCTGGCTCTGTCAACTCGTACTTTAGCAGCAGGTGGTCGAACTGGATCGTGAACTCCTAACTGATTGATCTCGTTGATGCAAGTTGTGGAGTTTTAGAAATGTGTCCCGACGATACTACAGTGGGAGGTATTTTTCTTCATTGTCATCTTCATTTTCTCCCATTTAGGTATCTTCTCATTTCCTTCCCGCCTCCTCTGCCTTTGTAGATTCTCCCACCATAATGAGGCATTCTTGTTTAGTGTAATTTAATTGCAACTGCCTTGATTTGCTTGTCCTCTGATACGTCTTTATAATCGAAAATTCGTTCGACTGTTTGCAGCCAGTGGATAAACTCATCGGGGTCCATGCTTCCCTAGAATTCTGGGAGGTCCATCTTGATGTCAATTGCCCTCTGACCTCCATAAACGGCCTCATCTCTCGGCCTCTTTTGATATTAGATACCAAAACGGCGCGACTGATATTCTTCATCATTGTGATCTTCTCTCTGGAACGGATTAAGATCCTCATCTCTATCTTCCCTACGACTCTCGATCACTGTCAAAAGTAATCTCTTCCCGGTCCCCAACATCTAAGTCGGCTAGTCTCTGTTGTTGACGACAAATTTCACGTTGGATATCTTCCTGAGTAGAGTCTGATGTATACCTTCGTGGTGACATTGCTAGAGTTGAGAATTGGAAGAAAAAAGTTGATGGAAGGTGAATTGGACAGGAGTGGAAGCAAGAGAACACTAGGATAAGACTAAGGTTGAGTTAGCTCTGATACCAAATGATACTGAAACTAGTTAACATGTGTTGTACTACAAAAAGTAAACTTTTATTAATAGAAAAATGGTGGCACAACACGACTCAACAAAAAGAAAATACAATAATAGACGAAACCCTAGCTAGAGCTATAGGAAGAGATTCCAAGGTGGGGTGAGCTGTCGTTGGGTAGGTAGGTAATTGTGTGTGGTTAGTTGTAAGTGGATTGGCTGGCGAGATCGTGGAGGAAATAGGGGAGGCGATAGAGTGGTGGAGGAATATGAGGGTGATAGGTGGCTAGTGGAGTGGTAGAGAAATGTGGGGGGTGGTAGGTGGCTAGTGGAGTGCTAGGGAAAAAGGATTGGTGAGTAGTAACGAAAGAGTTTGAAGTTTACTACACCAACTCGGAGTAGGATACAGTCGAAGCACCACCTACCGTCGGTTACAGCCCTAACAAAAAGGAAGAGACTCCACACAGAAGATTAGAAGACGACTTCTAGTAGAACTGCCTCCCACAAATTTAGGGGACAGCTATTTATAGCCTCCTACTCTTACACAAAAGAAGAGGTTGGAAAAGAAAAGAAATACTCAGATGAAGACGGAGTTACTCGGTTTTCATGCACCACATCAGCATTTATGCAATGCTTTCCAATTTGATATATGCTAGATAAGAATAAACTTTACAAAAGCATAAAATTAATGCTTCAAGGAAGATGACTGTTACAAGTCCCATAATCAATAGCCTTAAAAACTCTACAGATAAGAAAATCTAGAATGGTCACCTATACAAAGGAAAAGACCAGAAGTAAGAATGAGATTCAAGTAAAGCATTAGAAAGTACCAAGGCACCACAATCAATAGATGTTATGAAGTTAACTTAGATGGACTTCTCAGTTAGTTTATTATCTCGCAGGATGATTCAACATCCAAATTTTTGCATTAGATAATAGTTAAACAACAATTTTGATTGAAAAGTTTAATGTTTTCTGAAATATTTAGAGCTGCAAAAGAAACAGATTCCTGCTCAGAATTTTTATATCACATTCAACAAAAAAATTTTATCATTATGTGCACTTTCAATTACAAGATATCAAATGGGTACTTAGTAAAAGATTTTTTTCAATCTTTATAATTCTTCAGAAGTTCCACCAAATCCTACAAATATTCGGAAATTGATAAAAAAGAGTTGACGCTTAGAAAAAAAGGATTTTGAACCAACTCTTTAGCTCACCAATAATTACAATATTTTGATAAGTAACAAGAAATGCATTAACATTCATTAGCGCTCTGCAAATCTAAAGCTGCATAGAGCAAAATGTTGAGAAACTACCATCATGAAACAAGAAGTGCTTTTCCATGCATATGCGTGAATGCACAGGAGCCCACCCCTATAAAATTTTTTAGAATCATTATTTAAATATAAAAAATC
This sequence comes from Phalaenopsis equestris, assembly GCF_001263595.1. Taxonomy (NCBI): domain Eukaryota; kingdom Viridiplantae; phylum Streptophyta; class Magnoliopsida; order Asparagales; family Orchidaceae; genus Phalaenopsis; species Phalaenopsis equestris. The sequence continues at coordinate 160,173 of NW_018165072.1, forward strand.
AAAAAACAAAAATGTTAAATAGACATTCCTAATTAGTAATATAGAGGATTTGATAGAGAAGTATACTAAAGAAATTCATCTCCTTAACAAATTTAGCTCCTTAACAAAAACGTTACCAATAAATTGTTCGAACTTTGATCGTTCCCCGACCTCCCATTCATGAGCCACATGGAGTAATTTTAGAATTATCACTCACTTTCAGAAATGTGAAATTTAAGAGGTTATTTCCATGTCAAGTCCCTCCAAATGCTACTAGAGAAGTTTTTTGCTGAACCAAGAGTTTTGGCCAACTGAAATTTTGTGTTTTGTATAATTTCAGTTACAATTTTCATAGGGGCCCATGAGCTTCAAATGTAAGATCTAAATCACCCATCTCTTTACTAGTAAAATTAGAAAATGCATAACTTTAAGAACTTTTATATCATTATAATTTCAATCAAATGGATCTATATTTTATAAAAGGATAATTTTCATTTCATTAGAAGATAATTGTAAGTTTTGATGTGTAGAACCTTTCAAATAATCTGGAGATCAAAGCTCCAAAAGAAAGAATCAATATATCAGCAACTATAAAGGTAAGGTAAGGCTCCATAGACCAACCCACCACACACACATATTTAGCATCCTACTTGATTATTTGCCTATTCCAATGTTTGTAGATATTTATATTCTTTTATTATGGCATACACATGCTTGTAGTTGTAGCTGGAAATAGGGATAAAACTGTGCAAAGGAGGCCCTTGCCCACCACTGTGCAAAGGTTGTACATATTAAGGAGGCTATGCCCTCCTCCCTCTTTTGATCTAGATTCCTCCAAATGATTGTATATAATTAGAACTCACTCTTTAAAGAACAGAAGTTTCTTCATGAACCATACAAGTCATTACCCATTTTATTTAATAAAAGTATCAAACAATTAGTGAAAAAACATATGTATATAAGAAAATAATAAACCTTTGTAGTTCTAAATATAATAATAAAATAGTATAGCATCCACAAGTCGGGATCCAAATTTGGTTTAAAGTAAACAGAAAAAAGATTTTAGGAAGTAAAATGGTGATTTTGGATAACTTGAAAAGAAGCAAGTCAAAGACAAGGTCAAGAAGTAAGGAGAATGTGGAGTCTTCGGGGTCTGCTTGGGGCAGTAGCGATTATTTGACGAAGCAGTTGTAAAGTAATTGCAGAAGAAGTTATTGTTCAATAAGTTGCAGTGACTCTTACAATTTTTTTTTTATTTCAAAAATTCAGATGCTTTTTAGCAAACATTGCACTTAACAAAGGTCGGGTTATAAAATGCAATTTTTCGCCACAACTTCTTGAGAAAGTAGGCAAAATGATGTTTCCCCAAATGCCCCAAAGGTGCGGTCCAAACCGCACCGCACCGCCATCAGCCCGCCAAACACACTCTTAATGAGGTTAGGGTTGCACAACACAAGAGCTTAAATCTTCTTACATACTTTTTTCATATGGCATGGCCTTATTGGCAAAATAGGGATCACTCCTTTCTGATTGAGCTCATTTAGAACTTCAAATCCAACCACCATTACTTGAGCTGTTGTGAGTAGAAAATATCATCAAATAATGCAATCGCCGCCTTGTTAAGAGCTCCTAAGTTATGCTTCAACATATAATAAAATGATGAATGAGATTTGGACCAAAATAGTATGGTGCCCCTTCAACTTGTTTGTGACCATGCAAGTAATTAAGCAACAAGCAAAGAAAATAAATACCCCATTAAACATAAGTAATAACCCAAATTTTTAGTGCTCATCCTATAACATAGAACTGATTAAATGTAGAATAATTTCACTAAGAAATGTAATAGGTTGTCCTCCTTTAGTTAACACAACAACAATGTCCAAATTGGAGGCATCAAACTCCGCCTCATTGCCCTTGTCCAAATTGGGGAGAACCATTCCTACGATTTAATAATCCATTACTTTGGGATTTCAAAAATTGCCTGAAAATTTTGGAGACCTAGGCAGTTGTAGCTTATTAAAAAACAGTAATGAAGCTGCCGAAAAAGAATCTGATGTTCAAAAAGTTGCGGTGGCAATTACAATTCTTTTTTTTTAAAAAAAAATTCAGGCTCAGCTAGTTGCAGCTAGAAAGTTACCACCAGGACCGGTGGGAAAATGTAGATTTCAGCAACAGCTTTTTGAAAAAACTGTCAAAACACAGTTTACACAAACAGACAAATGCAGTGTCGCACTGCCACCGCACCGCCGCTCCAAAATGACCCTAACGGTCTGTTTGGGACAGCTTTGTGGCTACTTTGCTTTTCAGGCTGTCACCGCAACTCTGTTTAGGGAACTGCTTTCTTGCCTCTTTCTAAAAATTTATGTGGTAGAAAATTGTTTTCTTCAACCTAATATGTTAAAGTGTTGTGGCTGCAAGAAAGTTATAGTCTGATTTTTTGAAATTAAAATAGATTTATAATAATCAACGTAGATTTTTAAACAACAGCTTCTGTAGCTGCTCACAATTGCTTCTTCAAACCACTGCAGTTGCCCTGAACAGACCCTAAATGAATATAACTTGTTTCAATAGCTTAAATTATCAACAAAGTTATGGAGTTGAAATGTTTGATGAAATATCGAAAAAAACAAACAAAGAAAATTAATCGCTTTAGAGAAAGCCGTTGCGATTGGTTTCTTAAGGATCCTTTAAACTTTTCAATTATCCATCTTTACACAAGCATGAGAGATGATATAGCTAGGGAAATTTACCTTGTTTGTAAGAGAATGAAACTTATTGAAATTGGCATATAGCTTTCTTTCTGGTAGGTGTTCAAAATTTGTTAGAGGTATTATAGATGTTTGTCAAGGTTATGGCTATAGTGTCAAAATAGACCACAATAAATTGTTGATAAAAGGTCGGAAGATTTGATTCATAATTAGCATAAAAGTGTTGGGCACATTGGAAAGTTGGAAAAGCATAATCGTCCACCGCTAAAAAACACATCTTGTTTTGAATGATACTTTTCACTCATTGCCAAGTTTCATACAAATATGGTGATATTCACTCCATAAATCAACCCTTAGAAGATGGATCATCCATAAAATTGGTTGAGCGATCATCATAGAATTAAAATTTAATATTTAATCAGCAACTTGTTGTTCGCTCCATTATCGTGCACATATTTTCTTTTCTCTCTCTTAGGCATGAGTTGAGTGGGGACTGCACATGGCGCCACTGTTTATCCTACCAACATATTAGCCATCAGCTCACTAACTCGTGAATGTAGCTCCTTTTGTTCCATTCCTTAGGACTCATGAAGTAAATGGGTTGATATAGAATGATTACTCCAATATCAATGCACATAACATTATACTTTGTCTCTCTTAGGCATGAGCTGAGTGGGGACTGCATGTGGAGTCACGCTTTAGCTTAGCAACATATTAGCCATCAGCTCACTACCTTATCATTGTGGCTCCTCATGTTCCTCAGGACTCATTAAGTAAATGGGTTGATATAGAATGATTACTCCAAAAATGACTTTGATGGCATGTTAGACATCACAAGTAATAGGCAAACAAGTGAGAATTTCGAGTAGAAGGATACATTAATATTACTATAGCATGGGATGAATCTTCTCAAAAAGAAATTCATCTTCAGGATTTTTTTCAAGACAGCCATGACCTAAGCAATCTCTCTTTTCCACATGGAGCGTTAAAACATCAAATTAAAAACCATCATTTTTTTCATAAGTACTAACAAGTTCCTTTTGAATAAAGCAGCAATGAGATCCTCCCATCATCTTTCTGAAATAAGTAGGTGTCCTCACAATTATCATGGTAGGTGGTCTCGCAATCTTTCTAAAATAAGTAGGTGTTCTCGTAAAGTCAAATCTCTCAACATATAAAATAACGAAGTAATAAATAGGAAATCCAGAGAGTTAATCAAATAAGAATGAAATGAAAATCTTACAAGAGGAAAACATGAAAAAATGAATAATCTATTTTTGAAAAATTAAAAAATGAAAGAGCTTTAAGTGAAAAATCTTTTTGGAAGAGCATCAAATACAAAAATATGGAGTATAATATATAAAAAAAAGCATGAAGTATAATACAGTTTGGTTTAAAAAATGAAGTTGAGTTAGCTCCTAAAAACAAAAATAGAGGCAAAACATTAAGCCACTGAAATCCTTAAGACTACTTGAATAAAGGGACAACAAGCATTTTTGTTACTAGTATATAAGAAGTTTATTTTGAATCAGGTTTACGACATAAAATGAAGCTATACAAGTCTGTGATGGAAGATAGGTTTTAATAATCATATTATCATAGCAGAATTAATATGAGTTTATATAGTAAGATTTACTAATGGAGAAAGCATTTAAGCTAAGAAAATCAATGCAACATTATACAGGGCTAAGAAAATATTTCAATGCAGCTTTTATTGGTTGTGAGAAAGAATTTCAAGGATTAAATTATGAAGATTAAGAAAATAAGATGCATGTCAAAATTAAGTTAGTTATTAAAACTGTACATAATAATACATAAGTGTTCCTAATCAAAGTAAAATTTAACAGAATACAATATGAAATTGAATCTTTTTTGCACGTGTTAGGAAGATGCTTACAAAGGGCATATTAAGTGAGATTTGTTGGTACATACGATTTTCTAAATGACATAATTTTAATAGGTAAGGTTTTTGCTAAATAAGTGAAATTTTTTACCGCTGAAATTTTAAGAAGATATTGATTTAGCATTTAGTAGAACAAAGATCAATTAAATCATATGCAAATTAAGAAGTGTGGAAATAATAGCTATCACTCAATATTACTAGAAAAATAAGTATTAACAAAATGTGACAGATTTAACTATATTGGAGCTATTATAAAAAAGAATGATATCTTAAATAAATATATAAGTTCAGAGTAGATTGAGCAAAATAAAAAAGTGACTCCAAGTACTAAACCAAAATCAAATATTATTTTATAAAGATGAATTAGTTTGGCTATTCTATATAAATTTGAATGTGCTGTCATAAAAGTTATGATAGAAACAGTTCCACGAAAAGATGCATGTAAGATGATATCATAATTTCATCGCGTGCCCAGCCAGTGTGCTTGTTTTTATAAACGCAGCACATGATATAGGGCATGACAAGTCACAAGTAAAAAAAACAATGAACATTATATATTTTGTAACATGCTAAAAAAATATCATTAACTTACATGGGGTTGGCTACAATTAGTCGGAATAAAATTAGGATATCTTTATTACCATCTTTTTCTTTTTCCCTGCAGACAACAACATTAATTTTCCACTCACAATATCAAATTCCTCGATTCTCTTACCCTCATGGTCAACTCTCTTGTTATTCAGATAGAGCCCTCCTTGCTTCAGCAATCGCCGTGCGGCAGACTTACTGCCAAGAAAACCAGAAATGACAGATATCTCAACTAGCAATGAGTTCAACACCCGATCATATGGTAAGGAGCATGAAGGAACATCCTTCACTATTCCTTCAATGGTATTTGGGTCTAACTCCGTCTCTGCCCCTGACATTAAAGCCTTTGTTGCATTCACTGCTTCGACAAGTCCTTCTTTGCCATGAACAAAGCGTGTTACTTCTTCTGCAAGTCTCCTCTGGGCCGAATTCGGAACATAGCCAGGCCTCTTCATGGCATCCTCCAACTCATGAATCTCCTCCAAGTTCAAGAAGGTTAGAATCTTCAGAAACCTCACAACATCCACATCGGGTACCGAAAAGAAGTATTGATAAAATTTATAAGGTGACAACATAGCAGGCGACAACCAAATGACACCATCTTCAGATTTCCCAAATTTAGACCCATCACTCTTCAGCAATAAAGGGAAAGCCAATCCATGGGCGCCTTCCACCCGCAAAATCTTCCGGATGAGCTCAGTTCCGGCAACAATATTTTCCCACTGATCCCTCCCACCTATCTGAACATTTACACCCATATTCTTAAACATATAAAAAAAATCATAAGCTTGAAGTAGTTGATAGGTAAACTCAGTATAACTTAAACCATCCTCAGACATCAGCAACTTCTTCAGACTCTCCTTTGCCATCATTGTTCCAACCCTAGCATATCTCCCCACTTCAAGAACAAAATCCAGAAACGTAATTTCCTTCCACCAGTCATCATTCAGAACCAATAAATTGCCCGAATCTTCAGAATCTGAGTTCAAAATTTCATCTTTTGAACAACCCATTTTCAACTCAATCTCCTTGTTAGCTCTATGAAGAATTCTATAGACCAAATCCCTAATTTCAGCGCTTTTTATCTCTAGGGTCTCGACGCCCAATTCCGGCCTCTCTAGGCTTTTCCCCGAGGGGTCACCGATCCGGCCAATGGGGTCACAAAGAAGCGCAACGGTCTGGTGGCCGCATCGTCGGAACCATGCGAGAACGATTAGCCCGATTAGGTTTTCTAGATGCAAGCTTCCCGCAGTCGCATCAAAGGTGCAGCAAACTTTAAGAGGTGTATTGTTGGGAATAGAGCAAGCCGATTTGAGATTGTGGCTAGTTATCGAATCCACAAGACCGCGCTCACGGAGGATGTCGACGACGTTGGGGATGGCAAACTGTGATGAGGCCAACGAGGAACAGCAAAGTCGAGAAAAACGGGGACAGAGACGATGCTTAGAGTAGAGGAATTGAGCAGTAGAAGGCCTAAAAAGCGCCGTCAACACTGCGGCTGCCGCTGCCATAGCTGTAGATTGGGCCAATAGTAAGGGGTTGCAGATAACGAGTGTTCCCCTGGTTCACTTGTACATCACATCTGGGATTTTTATTTGAAGGGATGAATTGTCCGCTGTAGGAGAAGAAGGGTCCGAATTTAAATTTATTGAATTAATTTAAGCATAGATATAATATAAATTTTAATTTATGATATATATATATATATATATATATATAATATATATATATATAATTAAATTTTGATGAAGGTATTCTTTTATTTCAGAAAGATATGCCCAACACTAACATCCGCAAGCCATACCCATAAATTTTTTTATAAATTAAAGTAGTTTTATTTTTTTGAAAAAAAATATCATTTTATATACATTTAAATTATTTTTAAAAGAAAATAATTGATTACAATTCATTAATGTAAATTTTAGATACTTACATGCCTATCACCTAATTTTTATGTATTTATATCCTTTACTTTTTATATTTGTATAATCAAAATCTTTTGTATCACATTAAAAATAATACTATTTCAACTTCTAAAGATGAAATATACATGTCCCTGCATAGATTATATGGCGTGTACATAAACAATAAAAATTAAAATTTGTGTTATAAACGTAAAGATATAGGAATTGAGTGGCATGTACATAAATCAATCGAAATGAATTTCAAATTAATTATATTTAATATTTTAGGCGAACTCTATAAATTTTAATTAATTAGTTATATATTATTTTTAAAATTACTATTTTAAATTCCTTTCTAACCTAAATTATTTTATAGCCGAGGAAATTGTAATATTTAAAAAATATTAATTTGATTTAATCAATTTAAACTAATTTGTCATTTAATATATATATTCAACAAATTATTGTCCTTTTAACCAAAGAATATTTGGAAAATATATTTAAATTCTAATTGTTAAATGCACTATTCTTAAATATCAAAAGTTAAAATATATTTTATTTATATTATTATGAATTCAAGCTATGATTGTCCTTCACACATTACACAACACATACCTTTAGCTGCTTCATCATGAATTCCTCTCTTCTTTCACATGATGTTATTAATCCATCAATGCTCATCCCCAATGAGCCCATCATGAACTCCTTTTCCTTTCATACGTTGCTTAAGATAACAATTGTCTATCGATACCTACCCAAGCAAGTCTACAAAATTTCTCTCGCCGAAGCAATCCATAACTACCAACAAAGATCATTATGTCAAGCTGAGTGGATTACTTCTTTTAACTAAATAGACCAGAAACTATGATAAACTGAGATGATAAAATCATAAGACCTTTATCGAGTTTATCATTATTTTCCAGACCATTATATTTAAACTTGCAGTGATAATTTCATGATTCCAATACACGAATATATTGTTAAAATATGCTAAGCATAAATACTTAGTGCACAATGACCAGCCTCAATTGAAAGTGCTCCCTTACTATAGGGAGGAAAACCCGACATAGGAGCTTGATCTTATGAAAAGTATCGAACCTCAAATTTTATTCTAGCAAAATAAAGGCGTAAGGTCACTTTGTACCTAGCTGTGCTGCAGCTTTCTCTTACATTTTCTCCATTCTCATGCACCAAAATAGCATGTATGCAATACTTCCCAATTTCATATAGGCTGTGTAAACATACATGTTACCAATGCACAAGTTTAATGCTTCAAGGAAGATGACTATTACAGGTCATCATAACCATTAGTCTTGAAAACTCTAAAGAAGAAAACGAAAGAAATGGTCATTGCATTGCTATACAAAAGTAAAAAACCAGAAGAATAAAATTTATAAGAATAAGAGTCAAAATAAGGCAGTAAAAAACACTTCATTGCAATCACTCAACTTAATAGAAGTTCTGACGTTAAGCTAAATGGATTCCTCAACTCGCTTTTTATCCTGTGCATGATGATTCAACTGCCTGTATTTCACATTAATTAGAGAGTTAAATAAGAGTTTTGATTGGAACATTTTATTCTATATTGGGAGCCGTAGAAAAGAGCAGATTCTAGTTCAAATTTTTATACCACATGCAATGAAAGGTTTATTATCATGTGTACTTTCATTTGCAGGAAATCAAACTCCTAATTTTGGGGAATTAATAAAAAAGATGAAAGCTTATTAAAGAAAAAAAATTGAATTAACTTTCTTAGCTCACCAATAAATACAATGACTTTATAATTAGCAAGAAAAGTAATATATTTCATTAGCCTAGAGCATTGAGGTAAGTAACATCCATTATGAAAAAAGACGAGTTCTTATCACCCATGACCAGCAAATGCACAAAGCCCAACCCTATAAAAATTTTAATATCATTTTTAAATATTAAATAACAAAATATAAAAAACCAAATAATAAAATGTCAATGATTGCTGAAATTTTACTACAATACCTTGCTATAGTACACCCGTGCTAAAATGAGCCCACTCACTCTCCAATCATAGTAAATAATTTAGGACACAAATTTAGGTTTATTGTTGGATTTGTTCCTCTATGATCATTGGATTGCAATCCGTATGCTTTCCTATAAGATCATTGGACCTTAATTATTTTCCCCGGCTTATTTGATTTATTCCTATTGGAGATGTATATATTTTTTCCCCTCTACTACAAACAAAAATATATAAAATTATTAATTGTTTTATTCCTTGCTTTAATTTCTACATGGTAACAAAGATAAATTAAAGCCTTTCTTCTCATTCTCCACGTTAGGGTTTCCATTTTCAACTTTATCTTTCTTGTCAATACTTCTTTTAGTCACAATGCCTAGGTTATTTGACTTCTCTTCAAAAAAGTCAACCAAGGTTGATGGTGAAAATCATAACAAAGAAGAAGTTCAAGTATTTCAAGCATCTTATCACTTACACAGAAAACAATTGCCCCCGAACCCTAAAAACCTTTCCACAGCTAAAGGAGAAAAATCAAACATCTTATGAATATATCTCTAGAGCCCAAAGACCATAAGCACTTACCTTAACAATAAATTGGTTTCATGATCATGTTATGGTTATAGAACATCGTGTTACTCAGGATTTGTGGGTCTTTTATATTCCTCTCCACAAAAAATAAACAAATAATAAATAAAATAAAAAATAAGGGATGCAATTAGAAAGACTTACTCAAAGATGAAAGATGCATTCATCTCTGAAATAAGAATAAAACTCAATACTATCAAAGAAGGTAATATTTTCATGATTGAATAATTTAATGCCATGAAGATTTATCAGTTGGAGTTGGACTACCATGGTACTACCTAAATCTCAAAATATTCTATTGTGAGTATGTGATGATCCTTAAAAACAAATACTAAAATCTATGGAAAAACCCAAGCATATGAAGAAATTAAAGACAAAAAATTAAATAACAGGTTCGGCTAGTGAAGCTAAAATGACTCAATTTAGATGAAATTGACAAATTTAAGAATTTGCTCAATAAAAAGTCATCAGGATCTTGCTTTCTTGACACAAAATAGTATGATTTCTAATTTATTATATTTTAGTGCATCTAATAATTCTTTTTTCCTTAATGGAACATTGAGGAACCATTGACCACATAAGAAATATTGACAAAATATTTCAAACTTACAAATCTCATCTCAATAATATATAATAATCTTTATCAATTGTTACAGGACACAAAGACATCTTAATTTCTCCAACTTAACCCTCAATAGCATATTATATGCTTCACATCATAAAATAAGCATTTTATTGACAAACAAATTTATCAAAAATTGTAGCTACAAAAGAATCTTTTTTACTATATATTGTGTTTTTCAGGTTTCACACTATAGGGAAGAAGATTGAACAAGCAAGAGAAAAAAGAAATAAATGGGTTATACTTTCATGAAGATTGATATCAGCTATCTTACCCCTTCACCTCTCACACCATCAATATCATCTGAGGACACCATTAGAGATTAGGGCATCATTCTTTTAAAAATATGCAATGTATATTTTTTCTCTTTTCATAAATACAAACATTAAAAATTGTTAATATAAAATATGTAAAATTGCTAAATATCAATATATTTCCTTTTTTGAAAATAAGTTTAGATCCTCTTATCATTGCACATTAATTCATTTTGATATCTGAGAACCCTCTTTTGTTACATTTATTGATGACTGTATTGAAATAGCATGGGTATATCTACCAAAATAAATTTGATGTCAGCATTATACATTATATCTTAACTGCCAAGGTAAAGTGTCAATTCAAAATTTTTTTTTTTTCAATTTGATCATACCCGTGATTATTTTAATCACACATTAGTGTCATTATCTTAAAAAGAGAGTATCATCCACCAATATTCATATTTTGATCAAAAGAGAAAATTGACACCTTTTAGGGATAACTAACACTTCTCCCAGCAATCACACTAAAATAATATTGGAGAGATAATGTTCTAACAACTATCTATTTAATCAATAAAATTCCCTCTGAATAATTAATTAAAAAAGCCTTCTAAAATATTTGAGAGTTTTTTTCATAGAAATAGCTTCTCAAAGATTACTCCCACAATTTTTAAATCAATTGTTTGTGTTTATATTCATAAATATCATAGAAGAAAATTTAATCCAAAAGCTCTCAAGTGCGTATTCATTTAAAATTCGACCACACAAAAAGTATATAAGCATTAACATCTACCTCTAAAAATAATTTTCTTTTTAATAAATATCACTTTTGATGAAACTCATAGTTTCTTCACAGAGAATTCCCAATTTAAGAAAAGTTGGATGATATCTTTTATATTGATATTTATTGAACCTAAATCATATAAATATAAGCCTTGTACATGTACCTCTTCGGTTCTACCAAAGAAGAAACAAATCCGACTAACAAGCTTAGGATTTGGAATCATTATCGGTAACACTTTAGTCAACTGCCTAATATATACCTTGTCTCTTAGTACATCTTATTTCATAATTTTTTTCTCCTGTAAAGTATTTTAATTAACATCAACACCAAAATTACATATTTCAAACCTACAAATCTCATCTCAACAACTACCTAATATATACCTAGCCCCAACTGACATTCATATACTTCAGAAGGCACTGATTCGTTTTCACCTACACTTGCAAAGTCAACATTAAAATGTGAATGATGGTGTTGTATGTAATCATGCAACTTCATTGTTGTTGCAATAGTTTTAACATGTTTTTCGAAAGAATAGGCCAACATATCTCATAGAATAACCTATTTTTTCTTCCAAACTTCAAAGGTCCTCTCAATGACTCTCAATGACACCCCGCAATAATAAGTGACACTTATTAAACATTTACTTTCTCCGCCTATAGACATCAGAAACGCATACATTAGGTGGCTGACATTCGGTTTGAGGAGAGAATAGGAGATAGGTGGCTAGAGTAAGAGAAAATTTTACCTCCACACCGCACGACTGCACCGGCTAATCGTCGTCGCCGTACACGTCGGTGTTGGGTGGCTGTTGGCTGTCCAAACATAATATTTTTTCCTAGAGTTTGTAGTCTTCTGGGAAAGGCTCCACCTAGATCGGCGTTCGGCGTGAGTAGAAAACAGAAGAGCGGCTGCGCTTGGGGTCGTCTGGCGAAGAGGAGCCGCGGACGCATAGGGTGCCAACGAGAGTGAGGAGATGAACCAGGCACCTTGGGGGCCGTTTCACGAACGAAAGGTAAACCACAGAAAACATAACCAGAAAGTCGGGGCTCGCGGTTTTTATAAGGTAGATAGTAAGTCGTAAGTGAGGTTGGGGAAAAACCAAATATTATCAAATAAAGACGTCATCCGCCTCTGTTTCCTTCACTGCTTCGACAAGTGCTGCTTCACCATGAACAAAGCGTGTTACTTCTTCTGCAAGCCTCCTTTGAACCGAATTGGGAACATAATCAGGCTTCTTCATACTTTCCTCCAACTCTTGAATCTCCTCCAAGTCTAAGAAGGTTAAAACCTTCAAAAATCTCACAACATCCAAATCGGACACAGAGAAAAGGTATTGATAGAACTTACAAGGTGACAACATTGCAGGAGACAACCAAATGGCACCACCTTCAGATTTCCCAAACTTTGATCCATCACTTTTTAGCAAAAGTGGGAACGTAAGTCCATAGGCACCTTCGACCCGCAAAATCTTACGGATAAACTCAGTTCCAACAGTGATATTTCCCCATTGATCGGTTCCACCTATCTGAACATTTACAGCCATATTCTTAAACATGTGACAAAAATCATAACCTTGAAATAACTGATAGGAAAACTCAGTGAAACTAAGCCCCTCCTCAGACATCAGCCTCTTCTTCACACTCTCCTTCGCCGTCATAGTTCCAACCCTGACATATCCCCCCACTTCTCTAAGAAAATCCTTGCACTTAATTTCCTTCCACCAGTCGAAATTATCCAGAACCAAAAAAGAATCACCCAAATCTTTAGGATGTAAGCTCAGAATTTCATCGTTTGGGCAACCTCTTTTTAACCCCATCTCTTTGTTAGCTCTGTGAAGAATTCTATAGAGTTGAGCCCTAATTTCCGCGCTGTTATTCTCTATGGTCTGCACGCCCAATTCCGGCCTCTCTAAGCTTTTCCCTGAGGGGTCACCGATCCGGCCAGTGGCGCCGCCGATAAGGGCAACGGTCTTGTGGCCACATCGCCGGAACCAATGCAGAACGATTATTCCGATTAGGTTACCAAGATGCAAGCTTTCTGCAGTCGGGTCGAAGCCGCAGTAAACTTTGACAGGGGTACTGTTGGGATTAGAGCAAGCCGATCGGAGGTTTTCGCTGGTTAATGATTCCACAAGGCCGCGCTCACGGAGGATGTCAATAACATTGGGGATGGCGAGCTGTGATGAGGTCAACGAGGAACTACAAAGTCGATAAAAACGCGGACTGAGACGATGCTTAGGGTAGATGAAATGAGGATTGGAAGGCCTGAGAATGGCAGTCATCGCTGCAGCCGCCGCTGCCATCGCCGCTGCCGGTTGGATTGAGCTGGCGCTAGGGTAGGCTGGAGGATGAGGGATTATTATTCTGGTTCGGGGCATTCACATGCATACCACCCAATTTCTTATGTAAATACATATGTAATACTAAAAATATTAATTTTTTTTATCTTTATACCGCTCATATGTTCTATGTCACATAAAAACTTATCCTTATTTTAATTTTTAAAAGTTAAAAAATATATTTTTATGCATAAATAATGATAATTATGTAAAATTAGTATCTAGGTATGAAATTGGCAAATAGATAAGAATTGAGGGTTACGTATCTAAATCTTCCAATTTCATATCACAGGGTTTAGGGGGCATCAAATTTGGGCTCTTGAAGAAAAAAATAGATTTTAAAATTATTAAATTAATTTTAACATAAATATAATACAAAATTTAATTTCTTTATATATTTGTACACTAAAAATGTGTCCACATGAATCTTAAAGATATCTAATGATCAGGGGAAAATGTGTCACAGCATCGCAGACCCTCTAAGCACAATTCAAAATTGAGTGCATAATCAGTTGACTGTCACGTACTAGAAGGGCAATACCTCTCAGACAAATAAGATGAGAACAACTCCCAAAAAGTCTACCTGATCAGGCTCATGTGGATGAATCTAGAGCCCTTCACCCAGGACAAACCAAATGGGCAAAATAGACAGTCATTTCCAAAGTAGTTTGCATCAATCTAGCATGCTGCCGCCGGACCTTGTAGCCATCCAGTCTAGTGGCTGCCCGACTAGTAGTTGCCATGCCTAACTGTCGCCCTGCCTAGCAGCCGCCCAACCTAACTGTCACCCGACCCAGTAGCCACCAAGCCTGGTAGCCGCCCCGCCCCTCCTGATTAGGGGTGTTACTTCGGTTCAACGGGTCGAGTCTAACCCAAAAATGACACGACCCAAATAGGGTCAACCCAAATTAGATCTGAATAATAAACGGGTCGAAAACTAAGACATAAATCCGTTTTGAACTTGAGCTTGACCCGCTAGCCCGAACCTGAGCCAAAATTTCGTGTTTATTTGTGTCACACCCCATATATGAAAGGCGGCGCACAATGACAACATAGAGCATGATGGAAAGAATCTAACCTGTTTTATACTCTTAAAAGAAAAAAAAGTATGCACATATATACATTATTCCTGCCATCGTCGATCGCCGTCGACCACCATCGACCATCAAGGAACAACACTGAACTCCGTCGACCACTGCTGACCAGACGCCGTTAGTCGATATTATAACTTAGAAAATCTAGTAACATTTTCCCGTCTGTGGGACAAGAGTCATCTGTAATCATCAACTTATAGTGTATTTTTATAACTGGCCCAGACTCCGTGGTTTTTTTCCTTTATGAGTTTTTCACATAAGAACTTTTGGTGTCATCACAAGCTGTTTCTCTTTCATCTAAGTGTGTGTTGAATTATGAATTCTCGTGCAACGCTAATATGATAATCTATTACTCTACCGCCATGAATTTTCTAACTATTACTCTACCACCGTGAATTTTCTAGCACGCATCAGAGATTAAACTAGATCATTAGACTGCAGGGAGGGGAGCATCCGACCGCGGGACGTCGCCACAATCGCGTAGAAAGTGCACCAAATCACAGAGTTCCATGCAAAAATTTGAAGGCCCCGAGGATGACACAACATTGACTGGATTATGCGGTAAGCTTGGATTATCTAAATTAAATAAATCTAGAAACTTATAAAAAAGCTTAAAAAATTCATAACTTTGAGATACAAATTACAGAAATAAAATAAAACATAGCTTTGTACTCAAGTAACAGGGGGGAAAATAATAAAAATAAAATTGGAAATAATTAACTTATATTCAATTTTAAATTAATTAAATGCTCCATAGAGTATTTTAATTATTACAAATTTATTATAATGTAGAAAAATCTAAAATTTTGAGAAAAAATCCTCCTTGATTTTCCAAAATCAGAGAGATTCCCTAGCCTTAATATGACAAATTTTTTACAAATAAAATAAAATAAAATAAAAATTAAAATAAAACTTAGAAAAATCCAAATTAATATGAAAATTAAAAATAAAATTTAGGACAGTGAAATTAAATCCTAAAATGACAATTTCAACCCATAAAACTTAAAATGAAATTTAGAAACTTAGGAGTATGTAAAAATAAAATATTTACATATTAGCACAAAATTGTCCCTTAAAATTAACCTAGAATATATGGTGAAATATTTAATGTTTAAGTCTTTGTTTTGTTATATATACTGTTCTAAGGGACGAAAAACCCCAAATTGTAAATTCCTATATTCATGACACCTAAAATATTGCTATTTGTAAATCAAGCACTAATTTTTAATTTCCCACTCAAATATCAAAAGGTTTTGATAAATACCCTATCATTATTTTTTTTTATAAAATTTAAAATAATTTGATGGTGGCACAAATAAATATGTTGAGTTCATTATTAAAAAAATTACCTAAATACTTAATTTATAAATACCAATGTTTTTAATGCTATGTATGTTATTATCCCAAAGTTATATTATTCTGGCAGGACTGTTGTTTTTCCTAATAATACCTAGGCGAAGGGATCACCGGCTAGCCGTCGTCGCTGCTCAATGGGTCGAGAAAATTCCAGGCTTTCTCCCTCTCCTGCACGCCACGCCGTTGACGACTGGCGCTCACGCCGGAATCCAATTTCCGAGGCTTCGCCTCGCCGCCGACGGAGATGGTCACCGTATCACGATCGGCCGATCTCACGGCGGTCCGAAAATTCCTCCGAGGAGGAGGACCTGAAAGGCCTAAGCTATTTCGAATATCGTCGGATCAAACGGCAGCGTCTCAGGAAAAAGCTTAAGAACTGTATATGGAAGGTCACGCCTAGCCCTCCAGGTAGCGAAAGGGAGCTGTCGGAGCCACCGCAGGAAGAGCCCGGACAGAGTGCTGATCTTCCGTCAGATGATGATAAGAGGAAGATGAAGGAGTCTGGATCTGAAGGCTCTGATGGCGGCGGCCGTTCTTCTGGCGATTCTGAGTCCGGTTCTGAGAGTCCTCATCGAAAAAGCCGGAGTAGAAGAAATGGAAGGACCTCGCAGAGGCGAAGATACTCAGTTTCAAGTGATAGTGCTAGTGAAACTGATAGCGATGCTTCATCTGATTATGATTCAAGGAGTTATTCTGATTACTTGAGCGATTCAGATGATCAATCGAGGCGGAGGAAGAGGAGTTCAGCGAAGCGAAGAGAGAGGAGAAAGGAAAGCGTGCATTCTAGAAACATTAGGAAACGATCGTCTAGAAGTAGTAGGAAGAAGAAAAGAAAGGAAGTAACATCGGATTACAGTGATAGTTCTGACTCTGAGTCTAGTCCTACTGCTAGGAAGAAGAGGACCACAACCTCAAAGAAGAAGAAGATAAATAGGCAGTCCAAATTGGAGAACATGTTTGAATCGGATGCTAACGTCGGAGCTCCTGATGCTAACAAACCTGAGATTGATCCCGAAGCAGTGAAATTCATGGAGATGATTGAACTCCAGAAGAAACAGGCCTTGGACAGTGAGTCGCTTGTTGGGCCTATGCCACTTCCACGTGCAGAAGGTCACATAAGCTATGGAGGGGCTCTGCGGCCAGGAGAAGGAGATGCCATAGCCCAGTATGTACAGCAAGGCAAGCGTATTCCTAGGAGAGGAGAGGTTGGTCTTTCTGCTGAAGAGATTCAGAAATTTGAAAACTTGGGCTATGTGATGAGTGGAAGCAGACACCAGAGGATGAATGCTATCCGTATAAGGAAAGAAAACCAAGTATACAGTGCTGAGGATAAAAGGGCACTGGCTATGTTCAATTATGAGGAGAAGGCCAAGCGGGAGCACAAGGTTATGGCTGACCTGCAAAGGTTGGTGCAGAGGCATATTGGGCCGGACATGGGTCCTACACATGATCCTTTCGCTCCTAAGGCCTTAGAGGGTGATGATGCTTGAACTTGTTTCCAGGATATATTTTTTTTAATTATATTGATTATGTAGGATGTAACCTCTGATTACTGCTTTCTTTAGAATTGTAATCTAATTATGCCACTGGATATCGGTAGAAACAAGTCTTTTTCAAACAAATTCGGATATGTGGAGAAACAACCTAGCAAATTCTTGCTTTGAATATATATTTATTACCTGTATTATCCATTCATCCAGGTGAATAGTTTTCTTGTTATCTGAATGTGCAAACAAAAAAGACTTGCTATGTTGGTGATTTAATTTTGTAGTTCTAGAATGTAGAACGTGTAATGGTAAATATACAACGCATGTACCGTAATTTGTGAAAACAGCAAGGAAAACTTTGGCTGGCATCATATGTTCGATATTCATCTTAGCAATGGTAGTTCTTCACTCCATATATATATTTTTGTGATGCTCCATTATATCTGTTGTTTGCCTGAAGCATGTGATTATAAAATATTATTGGAAAGCCTGATTCTCTGCAGTATAAAAATAGTCTATTGGAGCTTAATATACAAAAAAAAAATCAGTTTCAGCAGAAGATATCATTGCATGATTTTCCTATGTAATGCTTTTCTAAACAAACATATAGTTTGCAACAGTTTTCTTTTATTTGTGAACAAGGTGTTACTCTAGACACTTACAAATTGTTTGTTTGTTTTTGCTATCCAAGTAAAAATTATGTTAAATGTTTATCACTTAAATTATATTTGAATGAATTAATCTTCTTTTATGATTAATGAAGCACTTTTAGAACTATCTAGAAAAGTATGGTTTAAAAAATTGTTCATGGATGTGCAACTTTTAGATAGTACTGGAAAATTTTACAATATCCGAGCTTTTATGTATATACAACTTCTGTATGTATTATATAATCATGCACCGTTTTCTTATTATACAATTGTTGTATTACTTGTTGAATGCACCTGAATCTGTCAGGGAAGTTGATGGAAACCTATCTGTTTGTATTACTCGTTGAATACACCTCACTTTGTCATGTGAGTTTATGGAAAGATATCTGTTGCTCTAGGTCACACATTTCACACTACCCTTGAGAAGGTTGTGATTTCTGAAGTCAACTATGAGTTTTATATAATTTGATATGGGGCAGAAATTTTTGTAGGTATCACACATTTCCGAGCTTTAGCAGATCCTCTAGAGAATCCTTAAACAATTCTAAGCCTAGAATCAACTGTACCTTCTACAGGTTTTAGTAAAGAACTAGGAAGTGAGCGAGTCTTTAGGGATGTCCGCTTACTAATTTTGCTGTATTTTTTGGGGAGGCAGTCATTGATTTTCTTATAGTTTTTTGTGGTTTGGGTATTGGCAATCTCTTAAAATCATTGTTAAGAGAGCCAAATTGAAATTCTACAGGTGCACCATACTTAATTTGAGATTTGATCGCTTAGTTTATTTTGAAATATAGCTATAAACTTTTTTGGAGAGGAAATTTTAAAAGTAGATCCTATTTAGAAAACTTGGTGGTTGAGTGAGGTAGAAATGTTATTAATGGTTAAAATTGTGCTTTACAAGAAGAGTAAAAAATAAATGCTATTGCTGCATATACAATTCATTAGGAAGCTAGCAATCTTGCATAGAAGTTATAAGTGAAAGTATATTTTGTCTTTCTGATGATTTAAATAATTGATAGGCAATGTTTAATGAGAAAGATTTATGAATTAGTTGAGGAAGAGACATAGGATTGTGAGATTTTGATTTACGTGTACTAGAAGTGAAGATATTGGATCTCGGTTAAAGGTGAAGACAATAATCTATAAGATATTATTTTGAAACATTGCGAAATGATCTTCTAAGGAAGAAATGTTCTATGAATAAGATCATGATTTGTATTATCTTTTGTTAAAAGAAAAAAATGGTGTAGCTAATTTAGCTTTGAATAAGATTAATGAAATTAATGCTTTTAGTCTACATAACGTAATTATCAAGTCCTGACTAATCCTAAAGATATCGAAGGAGTTTGATTAGTAAATCTTTTAAATGTGATTTACCGTTCTCCATCGAACACCAGGTCATCCCGAAACAGCTTAATCTCTTTTAACTCCTTTCGAAGGAACACAACTAGAAGCATCTTTAGGTATGGATTGATGGGTTTACCACAACCAATCCACCACTCTAAAGGTAGCTGAGACCTATGTGGTGCTTTAGTTGAGACAACCCATAATGGTTCCTAGCAATGCCGAGTAGAGTATAGGTCGGACCGTACCTGTAAATAAGCTTTAGCTAGCCTAAAGATAGTTTTGGGATTTCCAGTATGAGAGAATTGGCCCAACCTTTATGATTAAGAATACTAATAATTAATAATAAAAGAGTTGTTTAGAATATTGATTATTATTGAAGATACATACCTATGAGTAATATGAAGATGTTATGAAAGAGTGCTAGTGAACACAAACTTAAAAGAAGCAATTAAGTATCAACAACAACAACAATGAACCTTTATCTCACTAAGTGGGGTTGGCTATATGATTTTTTTTCTTCATTGTGTCCTAATGAGGGTCATATTTTCATTTAATTCTACGTTTTTTTACTTACATAGCACTCAAACCTCATTAATTACATATTCCATACTCAAAACTTCTTATTTATGAATATCACACTAAAAAATTTTTAATAAGCACGAATATGGAACTCCCGTCTCTTTCCTTTGCCTCTCCGTCAAAGGATTCACGCGGGAACCAATTCCTCCCCCCCTCGGCCGCACCCTCTAATCTGCTTCGGCGAAAGCAGATCACCAATGGGTTGGCTTGCGGCGCTGCTTTCAGTCTCCTCCATCTAAAATGCGGCCAGACCCACCAGCCAGCTCCGACGCAAGAAGATCATCATCTTAAACCAGGTAATTGTTCACGTCCATCTTTCTGTTTATATCAACCTCGTTCGATGAGTCCGTTCAGATTTTCTATGGAGTAAGACAAGCTGTAATCTAATTAGGTATATATAAATGTGGGTATTTCTCTTGAGCATGAATTGTTCGACGATTTGCCCCATTTAGGCATAGGTGACATGAAACTAATTTTTTACATAATATTTTTTTTAATGTCTAATTTTATGAGTGCCTTTGTGATCAATTAAATTGGAGAGTCTTCTTTCATCTCTGTTTTTGGTGAAAGCCATTCTTTATCTGGTCTAAGATTTTGCTTTGCTAGATGGTGAGAAACTCTCCCAATTTGTTCCTTGGATGAAGTATAGTTTTGAGTTCTTAATCCATTCTCCTTATTTTCATCTTTGCTGGATTCTTCCCTGGGTTTCTTGCAATGGCATATAAGATTCATAAAGTTAAGGTTTCTTCACATAGGCATAGTACATAGTAATTCTATTAAAAAGTAGATTCTTCCTATAAGAAAGCCTTTTTTTTTCATTAAAAAAATGTCATGAAGGTAGGTGGTTTATGAAATGCTTGTATTACCTTCTTCCTTGTCATCGGTTCTATATGCCCTACAAATTTTCAAACAAGGTCAATTCTCTGCATTTCGGTTACCTTATCTTTGAGTAAAATTTCAATCATATGAAGTAGTTTGCCAAGAGCAAGAGCAACCATTGTTTTACCAGACAAAAATATTTTATTTGGAGTTTAATTCGTGGAAAAATGACATTTACTGCATGTAAGATGCAAATACATTTAGAATTGTAAGCGATAGTGCTAAATCGGTTTCATAGCAGGAATCACAAGACAATGGAATTATTTTGGCATAATACTTGAAAGTGCTGCGTTGAATATTAAGAATAAAGAATAAATGGAGCAACGTGACTTTGTCATTCACACATGAGTTTTGGCGAAGAGATAACGGAGGAATAGCAGAGTTATGTATTTGAGCAGCTTGATATGAATTATTCTTTATGTTTTACTAATTTCATATAATTGCGAGTGTGGTTGCGTAAAATTGAGATTAGTTGTGTAAAGAAAATGTCTTACTTCATGAGAGACATGTAGTTTTAAATTAACTTTTTGATTTTATTGGGGAATAGAATATGTACTTGTATGAAGTAGTAGATGTGCAATGAGAAGGAAGATGAAATAATTTTAAGATTATGAATTACTGCTGGTTCCAGTTGCATTTCAGTGTAAGACTTGTTTAAATTATGTGAAGTGCAGCCATTCGACATTTCTTCATTACAGGCCTTATAAATGAAAAGTGAAGGGTATTGGTTTTTTATATTGATTACTGGTCTTATAAATGAAATGTTGAAATCATCATTTAATTTTATGAAATGTGAAGTGTTTTTTTCACCAAGGCCGGCTGCAGCTTTCATTTAAACATCACGTACAACAACTGCCGCCTACCATACCTCAACATATGCCAATGCCCTGCATGCAATCACTTCCTGGTGTTCATGTAGGTGGCCGCTTACAATTACTGGTAAGAGTTTCCATATTCATTAGTATTAAGGGAAATTTACATGCATAGCACTCTATTCTTATGGATTTACATTTCTCACACCCACACTTCTATATTTACCTACGCACCACTCAATTCTTATGTTTTTACGTATCTGACACCTAAACTTCCAGTTTTACTTAAATGCTATCATACCTATGCATGAAAAGCTGTATTTCACTTTTTAAAAGTTAACATGGTGGTATTTTCCATGTAATACAAAAAATTTGGGTGGTATAAATGTAAAAATAAAAAATCTAGATAGTAGATAAGTAAATACGTATGAATTAGATGTTAATGTCCCTGATACATTTACAAAAGATTTGTTCATTGCATTTCCCTGTTACAGTTTGAAAACCTTTCTCTGCATCAATTATAGCTCCGTTAATGAGCTGGCTAACAGGAATCAGTAATTTAGCTGATGCATATGAGTTTCTAAAGCTTGCGGGATCGGATTACCATGGAAGAAAAGCAGACGATGAATCTGAGTTCAGAGAACAAAGAGGATGAGCGGTTGCTTGCTCAACTTAAGCTGTTGTTCCATGCTCTCCAGATGTGTTGGGTCTGGGAATATCTTGTGTTTTTTTTGTTAGAAACAATTTTATGAAATTTTGTTTTTAAACGTTCTGTTGATGCACTGTAGTGCTATTTTCTTGGCAGTCTGATTAATGGAGGTATTGCGTGGTACTAGTGGAGAGGAGGTTCCATCACCTGTTCCTAAGCATGATACAGATACACAACTTGTAAATGGAAGATGATACAACACACTCGAGAGCAGAAATCAGAGAAAAATCTCTCAAATTCATAAAATCAGGAAAACTGAAATTCAAATAGCCTACTGCAACATATATAAAGGTGCGCTAATAGAAAGCACCTAATTGAAAATAGGAAAATATGAAAGAACGAGGAAGGAAATAAGCAAAAGGAGGAAACTTACAAAAAATATGGAAAAAAAAATTAAAAAGGATTAACGGGCCCATTAATCTTGTGATCGTGAGATCTGCGGCTTGCTGGCTCTCAAAACTGCAATATTGCGGCAAATGCCGCGATCTGTGTCAGATCTACTCTAATACCAATTGATGTAAGCTGAGGTGTTTCAAATTGCCGATTTATGTAGATCAAATCAGCCAAAATTTTGAGCATTATATTCATAGAGAATTGACAAAGAGGCAAAGCTTAAATCACATAATTATGATGCTGATTATAATTGAGATACATAGGCTTGAACAGCTGAGAAGGGTCAGAGTAGTTTTGGGATTAGGGTTTTAGGAATTAAAAAAGAGTAGGAAAAATGAGGGGAGAAAAGAGAATAAGAGGGAAATAATTCCAATACAATTCAAATTCAATTACTCACTATTGTAAGTTGATGATATCCATCTATAAAGATAAGGAGCCATACTTATTTCAAATAAGTCTAAATTAAAAAGGAAATTACATAAGTATGAAAAAAATAATTCGTAGGTTAAACATCAAAGGAATACACAAAAATGTCAGAGAACTCAAAATTTAATCCTAGAGAGACTTCTTGTCTGTATAAGAAACTTCATAGAAAAGTTGAGGATTCAATGAAAAATTTGAACTGCTTATCCCATTGTTAATGACAATACTGAAGTAGTTAATTGGACTTTTGTTCATTTCTTATGTTGTTTAATGAAAGAGTATGTATCTAATTGGGATTTGATATAACCATTGATATTGTTTACATACAGTTCATCTATTAGTGGTGCTCATCTGAAATAGTCGTATGATTTCTATCTAGAGAACTTATAGATTTTTTTGAATTTATTATCGAGTCTAGATCTAGTTTATTTGGAAAATCATCTGTAGAGCACATGAACGGCTTGCATGAATATTTTCATATATAATTTGCTATTAATTATGAAAAATATAAGCCAAATGCATGTGTGAAGTTTAGATATATAATTCAAAATAGGAGATGATGTAAGGACTTATTACCTTCTGAGGATTTACCTAAAAACGTTCTCAAGAAATTTACTGTTGGAAAAATATTGTCATTTAAAATAATTGAATATCTTTGGACGAATGCATGTAAATTCGAAGTTCTTAAAAATCTTAGTCTTCAATTTTAATGTTTATAATTTCACTTTTTATGATAACCCATCAATAAATACTTTGAATTCTTCTCTTTTTTTTTGCTTTCTTTGTAATTTACATCACAACAATATTCCAAACTGTCACATAAGTCTAGTGTTGCAAGTGATAAGAAGTGATGAAGTTGTATCTAAATATTAGTGGATGCCAATAGTTGTAAGACAGGCTTGGATGTGATAGCTTATGGATCCTGTCAAAGAATCACAACAGTGACACCATAGTGTCTACCTATTGAATTTCAAATGAAAAAATTATTGGACTTAAATTTTTTAATTTCAAATAGAATTGATGCAAACCTCGCAGTTTATATTTATTTGAAATAAAAAATGTGTGCGCTGAGAGAAAAACATTGATAAATTAACCCTTGCTTTTACTTTAGTTGATTTTCTTCATTTGTAGGAATTTTTATTTTAGTCTTTCTTTGAATCTTGTTTATGATGTTCATTATGAGAATGTTTTTTCCAATTTTTTTTGGATTCCTCCCTCATGCAAGCTTTCACTTTTCTTTTATGTTCCCTTGGGTCTTTGTTCAATCTACTCGCATTTGCTTATCTTTGTTCTTCATTGCTATCTCCTCAAGCGTGGATTTTTTATGTTTCCCTGTTTTGCTCGGTCTGATCAACTTTATCATGGAATTTCTGATTCCTTACTATTTGTTGCTTTTATTATGAAATCTACTCTTACTTATTGCATGATCTTTATGGTTTGGTTTGAATTGCACTACCGACTTATCATATGATTTTTTTAGTTAAAAATTAAGGGAGGTTTTGTGAGTATACATGAGCAGACATGCATAAATTATTCTACCTCTATTTTCTTTTGATTCAATAAGTTATTGGTTTGATGCAATTCCTTGTAACATTCTCCTAGTGCAAGTGGAGAATCAGGAAATTATGCGCGTGCCAGTGGAGACTCAGGAAGTTATACACTAGTCCTATGCGAGGGTGTTAGTGTTTGGCTATATTATACTTATCACTTTCCCTCCTTGGACTGTTGCTATTTATTGGTGTTGCATGTCGGTGACCCAACATTTTGTCTGATATGTGGTACTTGGGTTGTTAAAGTTCGGGTGAGATAACAACTGAGCCCCAACACTTAGGGTCTATTTGTGGCAGCTGCAGCGTAGTGGCAGGAAGCTGCTGCGGATAAGCTGACTTTTCATTTATTTTTTGTAGTTTTAAAATAGCCGTGCTGCAGTTATTTTTTGACAAATGACCATTCTGCCAATGTACTGTAAAGCTATTTTCAATAGAATTGATCATACTAATACACTACATACTTGAAAACACATGTCCAGTTTGAACATTGGAGAAGCAAATACAAAATATAACGATGAAAAATAAAAAGTCAAACAAGCATTAACAATGTCTCAACACAACAACAACACAACAACAACAACAAAACCGACCGTTATCCCACTAAGTTGGGTTGGCTACATGAATCCTTTTTCTCCATTGCGTCCTATTTAATGAAAAAATAAAAATCCAAAGCAATGTGAACAGCGAGCCATCGAAAACAAATATAAAGTGTCAACTAGAATAAAATGAAATTCAAGTGTCCCTTAAGTGTCAACGTTTACATGAAAATAACGTAAATAATGCACCTTACGGTCAAGAGTTTGTAATGAAAAACTCTTTTCAGGTCGGATTTTCAAGTAACTTCATAAAAAACAAATGTGACAACATGTCCTTATAAATTTCTGGAGTTGCCTCCAGAATTCGAATAATCCACTGAATGGATGTTGCTTATGATGGATCAGGGTCATTAGTGCATGAAGTCACTAACTGTGAAATCTAGCTTCTGATGAAAGTTGCACCCTTTTTTTCTTCTTCTCAACCCTATGATGCTTTGATTGGTCGGTGGATTCAACTTCTTGAGGTTCTAGCTAGTGTGTTCATTGGAATCATCTATTAGTCCAACATCTGAGTTTTCAACGATGCCTCTAAACCTTGTCTCACTAGGGGCGCATGCATTATTACTCGTTGCCATGACCCCATCAAACATTTAGTCTAACTTCTCATCCAACTTAGGATCAATGCCACTGTATTTAAATTTTTTCACAGCTGACACAACATACAATTTCATAGGATATTTTGATGAATCTGAAAAAATTGAAAATTTGATAGCTGTAGTTGACGCTTCATAATGCTCACCTCGAATTTCTCTACCCACCATTTCTTCAAAGCAACAATTATTCGCTTTATTGTATCCCAACCGAAGCCCGTGGATTATTACTTCAATTCTTTCTAGATTTTTCAATATTTTTTAAGTTGATCCCATTTGTTTTTTAATTACATCCCATCATACTCCCTGTTTGAACTTTATTTCATTTTTTTAATAATATTTTGCTAGCCCACTTTGTTAAAATAGGTTGAAAAAGCTAATCAACATAAATATTTACCACAAAAAATATTCAACACAACTCAAAGAGAAATGTCAATTTCATAATAACATCACCAACCCTAAACAGTAGCACACCTCCTCTACACTACATACCACCACATCCACACCACTCCACTCCACCACCCGACAACATATAGAGCACCCAAAACATTGGTATCAACAAATCAAGCAACCCTCCTTCAATCATTTTTTAAATTCTTACTCAAACATCAAAGGTAAAGCTAAAACCACATCTCATATTTTTCATTTTTAACATATTCACAATGGTTTGATTTTGGCAAGCATAAATATATCAGTTTTGGGTGCCCTGTATGTAATTTACCTAAAACATTGCTATCTACAAATCAAGCACGCTCTTTCATCTATTTTTAAATTTTCACTCAAACATCGAGGTAATGAAATAACCCCATATCATTATTTTCATTTGAAGCAATTACATACAGGGCACCTGAAACATTGCTATCAACAAATCAAACACCCTCTTTCAACCATTGTTCAAATTCTCACTCAAAGTCAAAAGCTAAAGATAAAATGCCATCTCATATTTTTTATTTGAGGCAACGACATACAGGGCACCTGAAACATTGCTATCTACAAATCAAGCACACTCTTTCATTCTTTTTTCAAATTCTCACTGAAACATCAAAGGAAAAGAGAGAACTCCATTCCATAAAAAGATAATAAATGTTAGGATCTTGGAGCAATAGGATAATAAAGCAAGGATGTTGATCAAAGATGCTAGGTTTTCTCTTAATACAATCCATCAGAAATTGACTATCAAAGTGGGAGGTTGCTACTTGTGAAGTTTAATGTCCTTTAATCAGCTTGATCTAAAGGTCTTGACGCGTTTTGTTTTAATTTTGAAAAATTGGTGATTGTCAAGTTTCTATTTTCACTCACCATAAAAAGATAATAAATCAATGGTTGTAAGGCATCACTCATTATTCTCTTTCATTCGATCAGATGTAAAGGCAAATGGAGATTGAATAGGCAGTTGATGGATGGAGTGATTAGAGGTTGATAGTTTTCTTGGCCAAGGTCACACTGTGGGATTTCTATGTTGGGCATTCAACAAACATTGAAGGTCTAAGTTGACAATTTTAAACTAATAGTCTTCAAAAAAGAAAATTGGTGATTGTCATAAAAGTTAATGATTGATAAGGTGGTCTGACATAAGAGGAGATGAATGTCCTCTATCCCTGATCAGAATAACCGGCAGAGGAGTCATGGTTCGGTTTGGAGAGGTTATCAGAGAAGAAATATTGCTTGTTATATAAACGTGAAATATTTGGTTGAGAAAATATTTTTATTCTGTATATATTTCTAGATTAGTGGATATTTAGCTCTTTGAGTGCCAATGGGTGTTAGTGGATCTCACAAAATCATGATAACTCGTGTTTTTTTTTTTTTTGGTATTCTCCTTAGAATGCAAATCATTGCTAACATGGGCGCTCCTTTTCCTAACACTCCAATGATAGTACCCTTAAAGTATCGTTCTCCTATTATTTGTGCAATTTTGAGTTGAACAAGAGTGCCTTTCTTAATTTAATGTCTAGGACTCTAGCTTAGGCCACTCATGAAGCTTTCTGCCCTAATGCACAAAGAATAAGGAATGTAACCTTAAAATCAGATTCTGCGCATGTGAGAAAAAAAAAAAAACTTATAATCAAATTTTCTTTTGTCATCGACCTCATACATGCATATCAACCTTAGTTAGCTTGTAAATTTTCTTTATTGAACTAATTATGAGGCAACATATATTAAGGAAACTACTTTGAAAGAGTCACTTTCTAATTTCTCTGCAGAATAGGATCACAGTATTCGAGAAAAAATCGGAACAAAAAATTCAAGAAAACACAATCAAAGCACATAGAAAAACCCAAAAATGGGAAAAAAATTTACAGAGCCGCACTACTAAAAATTTCATTATGTAATTCAGAAAGTTTTACAAAGATTGACGCTTGTTTTTTCTCCACACTCACACGAAGAAACTTACAAAACTTGTACTAACAATATTCCCTCTCCAATCTAACACAAAAATCACGCCGAATCACCAAAATTCACCTCTTCGCACTCTTTCATCCTTTTTTTAAATTCTCACTCAAACATCGAAGGTATGATAAAACCTCGTACCATATTTTTCATTTGAAACAATTGCATACCGGGCACCTGCAACATTGCTACCAACAAATGAAGCACCCTCTTTTAGTCATTTTTCAACTTGTCACTCAAACATCAAAGGTAAAGATAAAGCCTCAACCCATATTTTTCTATTTGAGGCAATTACATACATGGCACCTGAAACCTTGCTATCAACAAAGCAAACACTCTCTTTCAACCATTTTTCAAATGCTCACTCAAACATCAAAGGTAAAAGATAAAACCCCATTCTTCTATATTTTTCATTTTTATCACATTCACAATGGTTTGATCGTGGCAAGCGTAAATGCATCGGTTTTGGGTGCACTAGCTGTAATTTACCCAAAAAAAAATTGCAAAATCCAAATTCGTAATCATAAAGAGAAAGATACAAATCCCAAAATCCAAAATCTCACTTCTAACCACAAATGAGAAAACCACAAATAGCATAGAGAGTAATTCCATTGAAAGTAAATAGATGATATCTTGGGAGGACTGAGAGCATAATAAACAGACAAAGCCAGAGATCAGAGGGAAGAGAGAGAGGAGAAAGGCAACACGTTGCCACCAGAGATTGGAGGGAAGAGGGAGAGGAGAAAGGCAATTCGTTGTCACTAGAGAGGCGCGAGAGAGAAGCAATAGAGAGAGGTGTTACCTAGGGCAAAAGAAACGTGAGAGAGGGTAGCGATCACGGGATGAAGGGCAGTAGGGTAGTAAAATCACGAAGAAACGCACTTTGCGGGATCATACTCGTGGCTCGCATTTAACATAAATTAATTCGAAACACCACCGCTTAGCTGTTTTTAAATGATTCATCCGACGTTTTCAAAACGCGCCATGTTAGACAAGCTGCCCCAAACGGGCCCTTAGAATCACCTTCAGATTTTGAGGCGCCATGTTAGACAAGCTGCCCCAAACGGGCCCTTAGAATCACCTTCAAATTTTGAGGCTTCTTAATAGTTGCATAGGCTCCTTTTTTTGTTAATTTAACCAACAACAACAACAACAACAACAACAACAAAGCCTTAATCCCACTACGTGGGGTCGGCTACATGAATCCTTTTTCTCCATTGCATCCTATTTAGTGTCTTATTTTCATTTAGTTCTAGTAAATTAAGATAATTTTTAATACAATAAGCCCAAGTCTTCCTAGATTTACCTCTGCCTTTCTTAACACTAGTCGAATTTAAAACATCTACTCTCCTAATCGGATCATCTAAAGGTCGACGTTTAATATGACCAAACCTTCTAAGACGACTTTCTCTAATTTTACCTGTCACAGGAGCTACACCAACCCAATCACGAATATATTCATTCCGCATTTTGTCTCTAAGTGTAAAGCCACTCATCCACCTAATCATTCTCATCTCGGAAACACTTAACTTATTATTATGCTTCTCTTTTAAAGGCCAACATTCAGAGCCATAGAGCATTGCAGGTCTCACCATCATCTTATAAAATTTCCCTTTCAGTCTTAGCGGTACTTTTCTTTCACACAAAAGGCCCGAAGCATTCCTCCACTTCAACCAACCAACTTGAATTCTACTATTAACATCCCCATCTATATCACCATCGCTTTGGACAACGGACCCAAGATATCTAAATCGTTCACACCTTTTAATAATTTGATCACCCAAAGTCACACTTCTGTCACTAGAGCTATTACTACTAAAATTACATTCCATGTATTCAGTTTTAGTTCTACTTAAACGAAGGCCTTTAGACTCCAATGTAGACCTCCATAATTCAAGTTTTTCCTGGGCTTTTTCTCTCGTTTTATCCACGAGAAGAATATCATCAGCAAAAAGCATACACCAAGGTACATCCTCTTGTAGATGTCCAGTAAGACCATCCATAATTAAAGCAAAAAGATATGGGCTTAAAGTCGATCCCTGATGTAAACCAACAGAAATAGGAAAATATTTTGTCAATCCTCCTTCAGTTTGAACACAAGTAACAGCTCTAGTATACATATCTTTAATGACTTGAATATAAGTCATATCAACACATTTCTTCTCGAGAACTCTCCAAAGGATATCTCTTGGAACCTTATCGTAAGCTTTTTCTAAATCAATAAAAATCAAATGTAGATTCTCCTTATTATCTCTGAACTTCTCCATCAAACCTCTCAATAAATGTATAGCTTCCATAGTAGACCTGCCAGGCATAAATCCAAATTGATTATGAGAAATTTTTGTGATGCGTCTTAACCTATGTTCAATTACCCTCTCCCATAATTTTAAAGTATGACACATCAACTTAATTCCTCTATAATTTGCACACTCTTGTGCATCCCCTTTATTCTTAAAAATGGGGATCAAAATACTCTTCCTCCACTCCTCAGGCATCTTTTTAGTTTTTAAAATAATATTAAAGAGTTTAGTAAGCCAAGAAACTCCCAAATCTCCCAAATATTTTCACACTTCAATTGGGATATCATCAGGTCCTACAGACTTTCCACCCTTGGTTTTCTTTAAAGCCTCCTCAACTTCTTTTTTGCTAATGCGACGGTAAAAATGAAACGTTTTATTATTATTTACGATATTAAAATCACTAAGTTCGATCGTATTTTCAGAAACTTCATTAAAAAGTTTATCAAAGTAACTCACCCACCTATGTTGAATATCTTTTTCTAAGAAAAGTACTTTTTGATTTTCATCTTTAATACACTTTACTTGAGTTAAATCTTTACTTTTCTTTTCTCTTTGTTTGGCTAGTTTATACATATATTTTTCACCCTCCTTAGTATCTAATCTATTATAAAGATCATTAAAAGCAGAATTTTTAGCATCACAGAGTGTTCTTTTAGACTCTGTGCGAGCCGTTTGATATTTTCTCCAGTTCTCTAAGCTTTTACATTTAAACCAATTTTTATAACATAACTTCTTATATTTTATCTTTTCTTGCACATTATTATTCCACCACCAACTATTTTTATTTGTAAATATTTTTTCTTTTGATTCTCCAAGAACATGTTTTGCTACTTGTTTAATAGTATTTATTACTTTATCCCACATCACATTTACTTCTTCATGAAAATCCCAAATTTTGAAATCTTAAATTTTACTTATAAATATTTTTTTTAAGTTTTTCCATCTAATTATGCAATGATGAGTCCTAGTATTTTTTATTTTACAACTCTTAATCTTAAAATCTAAAACTAATAAATGATGTTGGGTATTTAAATTTTCACTTGGAATGACCTTACAATCTTTACATTCACGACGATCTCTTCTTCTCATAAGAAAATAATCAATTTGTGTTTAATTAGATTCACTCTTGTAAGTAATAAAATGTTCATCCCTTTTCTTGAATAAAGTATTAGTAATAACAAAATCATATGCTAAAGCAAAACCTAAAATAGCTTCACTTTCTTCATTAGTTACTCCAAAACTGTAGCCACCATGAATATTTCTAAAATCTTCTACCACTTTACCGATATGTCCATTTAAATCTCCTCCAATAAAAAATCTTTCTTCAAGAGGTATCATTTGTATTAAGTCTTCTAAGTCATTC
>NW_018165072.1:192880-216857 GCF_001263595.1 Phalaenopsis equestris
GTTTTACGCTGGCTGTCGACTACCTAACGCAACCCTCCACTTTTCGCATCCGGGCTTGGGACCGGCAACGACAGTGTTAAATTATGAATTTGCATTTGCAAACTAAACCAGATATTCTTTGTTTTAATTATATTGTGGACATAATCTCTTTTCATGCGCAATGTGGTAGGTTTTCTTGTTAATTTAACCATTGAAAAAAAAATAAGAAGATGAATTTGCATTTCCAGACTAAACCAGATATTCTTTGTTTTAATTATGTTATGGACATAATCTCTTTTCATGTGCAATGTGGTAGGTTTTCTTGTTTCATTGAGTATTAAATTGACTTAACATTGTTTTATTTTAGTTTCTTTTTATTTCTTCATCTTTCTATCTTCATAATGGATATTTTTTCTATTTTCCCGTTCTTTTTTTGCTGTGTATGTCTCCATTTCAAATCTTGTTATTGTGATAGCCTTCTCTCTCTCTCTCTCTCTCTCTCTCTCTCTCCGTCTTCTCATGTGTAGCATTTTTTTTCTTATTTTCCTGTCTGCTTCCAAAGAGTGATGTGGATGTGAAACCATTTGTGTTATTGTGATACAAAAATCCATATAAATTAGGGCAAAATAAATTATTATTTTTCTTCAATAACATAAACAACACAGCTGGAATGCATAAAAAAAACACCTACAATTCGAGAAGTAGGCGATCACTCCCAAAGCTTAACCCTAACCCTAACACCTACAATTCATGAGGTAGGCAATCTATCTCATACCCTAAAATTAAGACCCAAGACCACAAACTCATGCATAAACCTAACCCTGAAATTATTAGCCCTTTTGTGCTAAACAATAATAATTAATAAAAGATTAAATCACTCTGAAACGCAGAAAAAATAGTACTCCCCTCCCAAAAAGACACCTTATTCAAAAGGTGGAAAAAAGAAATTGTTGCTGGATCAAGTCACGTTGTTCCCTTTATCAACTTGATTGAAATGAGTGATGAATCGTTGGCATAACCTGAATACGAGCATCAATTTGTACAATGTAAGGTTTGCTAAAATCAGACAATGCAGCACTGATACACTTGTAATGCCATTCTTTAACTTTCAAAAGCCGAGTCACTGCTTTCGCCCACTGAAAAATATCCTTCTTTCGTTTCTCTGTCAATAGCCACGATCGAATTACAATTCTTCACAAACTTTTGGTAGTATCCTGTAAGTGTCAGAAATCTACTCAACCCCTTCCAGATCTTAGGTAGTACCCACCCAAATATAGCTATCACCTTTGATGGATTCGCTTACACCAAGATTTTGCACAAACTAGAGTCACCGCGTAAAGCACCACCTTCCTCCCCTCTACCCTAATCTCTATAGTCAGGGATTTCCAATCCACCCTTATTTTTCCGGTTGACTGTAGCCATTTCATTCCCATAATCACATCAGTACTTCCAAAATCTAAAGGAAGGAAGTCCTCCACCACTTGTATGCTCTGTAGTGTCACCGCTAATACCCAAAAAATTTCCCGGCTTTTCTCCACCTTCCCTGCCCCCTTCATAATTCCAAAACATCTTGTATCTATCAACTTCAACCCCGATTGGTTCATGAGCCGATTCAAGATGAAATTGTGAGTGGCCCCACTATCCACCGACACCACTATAGGCTTTATCTCCGATCTGTCCCCTCACCTTCATGGTGTGATTTGAAGTAAATCCCACCATTGAGTTGAGTTACACCTTCGCCACATCACCGTGCAAGTGTTTCTCCCCCTCCACAGCTTCTTCCTCCAACTCCTCACCACCTACCTCCTCCCCATCACAAATTGTTAGGACTTGAAGCGTTCGATTCTTTCACCAGTGGTCTGGTGCATACTTCTCATCATATTGAAAAGACGGTCCCTTTTCTCTTTTGTCCCACACCTTTACTTCTGTGAGGCACTTGAAGTTGACCCCTAGATGGGCTTCCATCTCATTCGGTGCCTCTCTCTGAATTGACATCGTCCGACTCCTCAGTGTCAGGATCGTTGAGTTACTCATGTGGAATCCTCCAATGGTGTTGATTTTGCTGGTCTTCTCCATTTGGTATTAGTCCTCCACCATCTGGGCTAGCTCAATAATTTCTCTCAAACCCTACGATCTCAACAATCGGAGGGTTGTACATATGTTGGGCTTTAGACCTTTCATGAAATCCCCCTCCAATACTGCTTCAAACTTCCCTCTTAGTTGTCCTGACAATAATTCAAATCTCTTCCTATACTCCACGACAGCCATCTTCCGTGTTAACATAATGAATTGTTTGTGTTGGTATTCTTCCCGAATCACTAAAAAATATTCCAACAAGCAATCTTGAAATTCCTCTCACAAACGGATCGAGTATCTAACATTCCCTCACTGAAATTATGGTAGGGCTTCACTTCTAAACATAACCCCGTTGCCATAAGCTTCTCCTCTCCATTTAGTCCATTCACTGTGAAATATCGCTCTACTCGGTACATCCAACCATGATGCTAGAATCTCTACCCCAACATCCTCTCCCTTTGGTATTTCCCCCATGTGTTTAGGGTAAAACTACCTTCTTCGATCATAGTCATAGCCCATCCCGAGTTCTCTCATTTTTTCTTTGTGCTTTTTCATACCCCTTGCATAACCCCTCCATGTTTCGACACGACCCCCTATATCGAAACTCTTTAATCCACCCTTATCGGGCCTTTAGAGGGAGTTCTTGATGGTGCATGCTTTCCTACTTTATTCCTCTCGTTCGAACTTTTTGATTTTCAATTTGGCTAAGGATTATCCGGTCAACCCTTGGTTAGGGTTTATAAATTAAGCCGTTGGCGTGGGCGTAGATTGCATCTCAATAAATCTCATTAATTTCTCCAAGTTCTCGAATCAGTTGTCAATGGAGGAAAGCCTTTTGTTTATTGTTGAGAACTTTTCCTCTATCCTAGATTTAAGTTGCCCTACTTCTTCTTCCAATCTCTATTCCAAAGCATTCACTTTTCTTGCTGCCATCTCTCAACGATCTCAGGGAGTCTGAATTCGGGAATGTGTAATCTCGCTCGCCCACGATCCCTTTTTTGGCCTCTCAACTATCCCACATTGCTACTACTGTATTGTGAAACTAGGTCACAAATGTGACACTGTATGCTACGATCCTTCCAAGTTAGCTTGAATCGCATCACGGTATCAAGGCAGGAAGGTGATCCTGTCATTGACCACTAGCTCCAATCGCGACTATATCACGAATCGATTGGGTCCCTATACTTTGTTGTCTTGTGGTTCGCTTCCTTGTTCACAACGATCCTTCCTGATCACTGGCTCTGTATGCCACGATCCTTGGTTTATGTCGCAATATTTTCTTGGTTTACCAAAAATTGAGAGCTTTAATATTATTTTGATACAAAACTCCGTAGTAATTAGGGCAAAGCAAATTATTTTTCTTCAATAACAAAAACAACACAGCTGGAATACATAAAAAAAGTACCTACAATTCGAGAGATAGGTAATCTCTCCTAACCCTAACACCTACAATTCCAGAGGTGGGCGATCACTCCCAAACCCTAAACCTAAGACTCAATATCACTTACTCATCTATAAACCTAACTTTAAACCTATTAACTCTATTTATGTTAAACCATAATAAATAATAAAAGACTAATTCACTCTTAGGCGCTGGCATAACATATTGCTATATTTGTGAGGAGTAAAGTGTCAAAATAGTCCCCTGACTATTTACATGGCAATTTTCGTCTCAGAGTTTATAACTGTATTAATTTAGTCAATACTCATGAAATTAGAGCTGAAGTAGTATTCCATGATGATAGTTTTGGTTCATATCAAAAATGTCTATGGACTAAATTGACACTTTATAGACTCTGTGACTAAAATGAACCATTGCAAAGAGTCATGGGATTATTTTGACAATTTTCCTTGTTTGTGACCCAAGTTCCAACTAACATAATAAAGAATGCATATGGACCGGTTCCTATAAAAAACTACTATAGCAGGCCTATAGCTAGAAATTTTATTTGGTACAAGATATCATTAACGGCTCTTTTTCCAGGATGATGTCTTTGAGATCCGTGAACCAAATGCTGTGATTATGCGCCGGCTTGTGTTGCTTTTGTATAACTAGTCCTTAGAAGTTTCTTATTCATGTTGGGATACTTCATGTGGTTATGCCTCTACCACGTTCAGGTTCTTCTAAATCAGGAAAACCAATTACCTAAGTGATAATTAAAGATTTAGACTTCACATCGTAACTTTGTACAATCTACAGAATTTCAATCATAATCGTTTTCTCTGTATGTGTGTGTATTTATATGGAAAAGTATGTCGATTCTACGCTGAAAAAAATATTATAATTAGTATCAGAGGGATATTAATTGGAGTTCATAACTGACACTTTGAATCATTATATGGTACATAAAGGTTGGAGAATGAGTATACTTGCATTGGCATTATCTAAATGGTATAATGGTGATTTTGATATGACAGAATCTCCTCCTCTCAGCATCCAATAAAAATTCTGTGCTGAAAATTGCAGATTTCGGCTTTGCAAGGTGAGATTTATTTATGTAATTTTTTTTTATTCTTGTTGTTTGAATGTAAACTTGCCTCTTGTTCCAATGAGACTAAGATGACTTATTATTTGACATTTTGGCATAGAAATATCACATTTTAGGACCATTTTCATGCCGTTTTTTCTTGATTTACTCTTATTTGCACTGAATTTTTTCTGTCTTCTGTTTACATTATGTTTCTTGATGAAGCCTTATTTTTTTCTTTGAAGTATGCACTCAAATAAAATTTTGAATTTATTCATACATTTTCCTAATAAACATTCAAAGTCTTTGCAACACTCTTCAATCAACATGTTTAGGTCATTTGGATGCTTTGACATTTCTATAGACAATAGAGCTTTACCATATATTGTTTTCACTTTTAAAACGAACCTTGGTGTTTTTCAGAATTTAGTTAAGTGAGTTTTATTCTTAAATTGGCTCCTCCGTATACTGAAATCCCCTTTTGTACTATATAATGCTTTAAAGCTAAAGTTAAGTCACCTGTCAGGTCTTTGCAACCGCATGGTTTAGCTGAAACTTTATGTGGTTCTTTTCTATACATGACTCCAGAAATAATGCAGCTTCAAAAATATGATGCAAAGGTGACTTTTTTCTCAACTTTTAAGATTATTGACAACATTCCTTCTCAAATTAGTCTATTTCCTACTGTTGGAGGTACAGGCAGATCTCTGGAGCGTTGGTACAATTTTATTTCAGCTGGTCATGGGAAAGACTCCTTTTACTGGCAACACTCAAGTGCAGGTATCGTTGCTTGATTTACTTTTAGCATCACCAAAACTAAAAAAAAATAAAAAGGAAAAAAAAAATCATATTATTCTGATAAATCAATTATCGTTTTTGTCAGCTGCTGCAAAATATAGTAAAATCAAATGAGGTGCATTTCAAGAAGTTGCTAAGCCGAAATCCAGGTAGGCATCTCTGATATGCTGTCCACTTTATTGATCGTTGTATAACTTGAATAACCTTTGATATGCTACTAGGAAATTCTTCTAAACAAACATTGATTGACACATTTTTTGGGTTTTGGGTCATAAACTTCAGCAATTGACATCAAGCTCATTTGAACTTCATTTTTTAGCAACTCAGTTGAAATAGTGCATTCAACATGATAAATACAACGATACCTAGAATGCTTGAATCCAAGTCTAAGTGATCATAAATCAAGCACTCCTGGTTGAAATTTTCTTGAGGCCATTAAGGGGTTCAAATATGCTTCAAAATTTATATTTTTGTAGTCTAAACTCGTACATATTGAACAAGTTTGATGTCACTCAATGCCATATTCATTAATGCACTTCTATTGTAAAAATATATAGAATGTTCAAATGTAATTTATTTATCTAATGGAGTAGTCTAATTTTTGCTAGGAATGATTGGAACATACTTGAAATCTATAAATGACTTGGTTGTGAGCGCTTAAAGGAGTATTTTTAGTTGAGAGAAATTGGAGATTTGAGTGAATTCTTGAGCTCTACTCAGCATTGGCACTTGGAAGTCTACCAAGCCGATGCATGTCATCATCCATCACCCACCATCGTTGTCGTTCGCCATTGTTATTGACTCATGTTGGCTATTGATTGATTTGACATTGTCAATGCCTCCACGCGACACTCATCATTAATCAACATTGATGCTTGCCGTCGTTTAATGTTTGATAGCTAGGTCGGTCCAATGCCTTCCTTAATCGCCCAATCCTCTCCATTTAAGAAAGCAACTAGGCCGACTACTTATTTTTGCCTGTCTTATGACAGTCAACATCGATTGTCGCTCGATGCTAACTAATGGCTGACATTTGATGTCTATTAAAAATAAACAACTACAATTCTTTTTTCCTATCACTGAATCTCCTCTTTTATAAGAGAACGGTTGAGCGACCACCCATTATTTTTTAACCTTTGAAAGATGGTGTTGAGACCTGCAATGCTAAGTGGCGATGAATGTTGGCATTTAAAAGAAAAAAACATAAAACTAAGTTAAGTGTTGCCGAGATGAGAATGATTAGGTGGATGAGTGGCTTTACGCTTAAAAACAAAATGCGAAATGAATATATCCATGATAGGGTTGGTGTAGCTCCAGTGACAGACAAAATTAGAGGGAGTCGTCTTAGATGATTTGGTCACATTAAACGTCGACCATCTGATGATCCGATTAGAAGAGTAGATGTTTTAGATTTGACTTATGCTAAGAAAGGAAGAGTTAGACCTAGGTTGACTTGGGCATATTGTATAATAATGATCTTAATTTATTTGAATTAAATGAAAATATGACACTAAATAGGATGCAATGGAGGCAATGGAGGTGCAATGGAGGAAAAGGATTCATGTAGCCGACTCCACTTAGTGGGATAAAGGTTTTGTTGTTGTTGTTGTTGATGTTTTTCATCGAATATTGCCAGATCCTAGTAGGAGAACCACTACACCAATTGCACACTATTGGTCGAATTTTGATTATCTATCATTATAATTATGTGAAATAGTGTCATTTATAATCCATGACTCATAATAATTGGTCTTTTTAATTTTACAAGGACTCAGTTTTTTCCTCTTCTGCTGTTTTTAATGTAAAATTGTTCAATGTATTGTCATCAACTATTTTGTGGGTATACATGCTTTTTCACAATGCTAAAATGATAAACTCTTTTATTATCTTTGCAAATATTTCTAAAACAAGAGCTTGAAGTTGTATGTGAGGAACAAATCAAGACTTGAGGGCAACCTTGTCAACCACCTTAAAAAGACTATTTGACATTCTTTACATGATTGTTGTTGGGTGAATCCTCTCTATCAGTTGCCGTTGTATCAAGCTCACCTCACTTCACCCAAAGTAGTGTAACAAAAATGTAATGGTGGTTGTTCCTAATATTGGTTAAGTTGACTTGGGCATTTTATCTAGGTTTAATTCTCGAGGGGATTTGCTTGTGGATGTCTATGGAGTGATTGTAGTTGAAGGGGGCATTTGATCAAATCAATAGTTGTCCAAAGCTACTTGCACATTGGATAATTCTACTAGAAAATTTTGGGTGAATTCTATCTTCTACGTTTGCCATATGTCGAAGCCTGTTCTCTTCTTCTATTAGGGGAAAGATCAATCAATCACTTACCTTCATCCAACTTTTAACATCCTCAATTAATTTTTGATTGACACTAGCCAGTGATCATTGTCTTTGGGCCGTCATCCATGTTTTTTAGCCATCGACGTTTGATGCCTATGAACTATTGAAATTTGTTGTTGATCTTCTTGGCCACCTTCTATATGGAGAAAGTTGAATCAAGCATTCATCATATTCAACTTTTAACACCCTCATTGATTGCTATCCAACACCAGCCGTCTGCCAATTGTCATTTGTTTTCACAAGCTATCCATGTTTGATATCTATCAACTATTGATGTTTGATGCCTATCTACCATGAATGTCCAACGTCGTTCTTCTTTGTTACTTGATCCAGTCATATTGGAGACAAAAGTGAGCCAACCATGCATTGCCACCAAAATTTTGATGTTTTTCATTGATTGTTGCCCAATACCCACTAACAACCAACATTCATCAAAATCCCATGTGTATCTTCTTGTTCAATGGTCTCTCTTTATATCAAGAGAGTAATAAAGCTAATCACTTAATGTCACTCGACTTTTGACATTCATGGTTGACTGTTGCTTGTTGTTCGTTGCTAGCCAATGGCAGATGTCTCATGTATAGCTGTCAATATCTGGCTCTTTTATTTCTGGTAGCTTTGCCTCTACAAGGAGAATAATTTTGTTGATCGCCCACCATTGCATGCCTTTTCGACATTCTCCATTGTCATCATTGGAGGCCTACAAATGATTGATGTTTGATGTCTATTAGCCATCAATGCTTATCCTATCCTATTGATTGCTTGGTTTCCTTTCCTATCGAATGACTAGTAAGATGATTGCTCTGATTGTTTGATTTTTTATGTTCCTCTTTAATTGTCTCCTGATGCTTGCCAACGATTGATATGCATTAACTGTCGTCTTCCAATGCTCGATTTGTCAGTCTCATATCAAGCTGATTACCCTTGTTCAAATAATTACAATTTTTACATCTTAAGACTTATACCACCACAGGAGATTTTTTCCACCATTCATTTCAATTACATCGTATTAACACATTTTCCAATTTTGGGAAAGGACTCCTTTTGTAAATATTAATTCATTCTAAAATCTTTTCCAACTAGTCTAGGGCCCATTATTTTTTGTCTCTCGGGTTCTTCACATTAGAAAAACTTCTAGTTTTTTATGTGTTCTCACCTTCTTACTGTATATGTGAAATCTGCTTGCAATGCTGGGATGATAGCTCTTTTTGTACCATCATGAATATTACAATCTTAGAACCTACTTGGCTTATGAATAGTCGGTTGTGCATTTTTTTGTTGCCTATAGCTATGATTGTTTCCGCGATTTGATGCCATTTAGCTTTCCAACTGAATGCCCATGGCTTTTTTAAAAAATACTTTATAGACAATAATCATTGTTTATAGTTTTTAAATTGTTGAAAATCATGCTTTTATGCCGTTTTTAGCCGTGCTTGAACCTCATGTCCACTTATTGTCATACTACTATTTGAGTTGGCTTGTCATTCTTAACTTCCTGCATGAAAATATCTCCAGTGAGCGTGTATCTTCTGAGGAGTTCTCCAACCAACCATTTCTTTCACGACATAAATCAAATGAATTAATGATGTGAGCATCGTGCACCCATTGCTTGAGACTATTTCAAGTTAGCCAACAAAATTTCATTTCTTTAACCATCTACATCTTTGTAATCATGGGCAGATTTTGGCCATAGGTCCTCAGGAAGAAGTAATCAAGATGGCTTGCCTTTCCCTTTAGATGATGAGTCTGCATAGCGTCATGGAAGCCTGTTGGCAGCAGTGAATGGCAGCCCTGTTAAACCCACTTATGTATTTAATGTGGGAGTCCATATATGTTCTACTGATTCCTCCAAATTCAGTGCTCCGACAGAATCTAGCTCTGCTAACAAAATGGAAACGTCTTATGGATATGATTCCTGTGAACTCCCAAGCCAAAGTACGAAGGGAACAAGTCTGGATGCCATGGATGCTAAACAGAGTACATCTTTTCCTTTTTGATATCCAATACATTGTTTTCTAGATATCAATTGATGTTTCTAACTTTTTCTTTAACACATTCATAGATCCCAAAATTGTCGATTCACTAGACTTGGTTGATC
The DNA here is from genome assembly GCF_001263595.1 of Phalaenopsis equestris. NCBI lineage: Eukaryota > Viridiplantae > Streptophyta > Magnoliopsida > Asparagales > Orchidaceae > Phalaenopsis > Phalaenopsis equestris. The sequence goes on from NW_018165072.1 coordinate 202,653, forward strand.
AGGATTATGTCATTATGTCTAGAGCCCCCTTAGAGATGTCATCTTCTTTATTAAGCTTCTCTGAGTCGCACCACTCTACCTGCAAATCAGATAACTCGCTGGCAGCATCTGGAAATTGTGCATTAAGTGCACCAATGTCGATAGTCGGAGTTCCAATCAATAAGATCCACGCTATGGGAAGCCTGGAATGTCTCAGCTATCCACAAGGATCCATGGATTTTGGGGATACTATCGAACAAACATCAGCTCACTGCATTACATGGATTAGATTGTTGCAAAAATGCAGTTTTGTAATGACCGAGTTGCTGAAGGGCGAGGTAAGACCCATGATTGAATCAATATGATATTTGAAGCATGTGATTTCTATTTAATTGTAGAAGAAAATGAAATTTAATGTTGTATGTATTATAAATGTTTCTCCTACGTATGATAATATTTAGAATTGGGCAATGAGAAGTTCAACTTTTCCAATGAACAAACCTGTACTCTTGCTGCTATGGGTTGTTAATATTTGTTTACTAGAACATAAATTAAGAAGCTTGACATCCACATTAACAGGCTTGAGCTTTGTCTCTCTTGTTTATTTATGTTTTTGAATAATTTCTCTGTTGCGTAACAAATAGTTTAATAAGAAGTTTAGAAAGTACTCATTTGATGTTGTTCATTAGCTTAATTTTTAATTTAATATTATTTATATACAGATAATGGGGCTATAAATTCTGCATATTAGCATCTAACTTATATGATGCAATTCTAGGGCTCTGAGAAGGTATTTGGAAAGCAGGTTTCATAATGAGATAATTGTAGGATAGTGATGGAACAAAAATATGCAATTTCGAATATGTTTAGATAAGCGTCGTTCTACGGCTGTCCCGACGAGAAACAACAGGCCGGGCGAAAAAACAAGCTGCGGGCGACGAGGTTCACCACCGTTCTCGAGCAAGATTCACACGTCACTTGCAAAAAGGAAAAGATAAAGCATTCAAGGTAAAAAACATAGATTACAATCTCTATAAACTCAAATGAAGCAAAAAATCTCATCAACCAAAAAATTAGATAACTTATAAATAGTTTCTCAATAGCAAATAATTTAATTAGAAATTAGAGAAAAAGGAAAAATTTTGAAAATAAAATTAGCTAGAGCGGGTGGTGTGTCGGTTGTGCGATCGCAGTAGGGTTTGCTATTTTATAGAATTGTGGATTCCTTGGTGTCGCGATATTCATGCGATTGGGATTAGGATTCAACATTCTATGTCACATATAATCGGGATCGTGTTATCGCGATTTGGGTGTTCCACATCATTTTGTCGGGTTAGGAGTTTCATCTTTTTACCAGGAAGCTTCTAGAATTGACATACCATCATAACAAAATCATTGCACTATTGTGGCTGGGGAGCTCCGCTACATTGCTTATGCTCCACGACACCCTTTTTTTAAGGCCACTGCCTTTATGGCATGCTTACCTTTCTGGGTAACTGTTTCCACGACACACCCACCCTTTAGGTCGCTACCTTCATGGGTAGCCCACCCTTCCGGGTCACTATCTCCACGATATACCCATTTTGGGTCGTAGCCCATGACACGCTTATCCTTTCGGGCCACTGCCTCTACAACACATCCATCCTTTGGGCCATTGCCTCCACAACACACCCCTTCAGGTCAGTGTCTCCACGACACATCCATTTCCATCCACGACACACTCTTCCCGGTCACTACTTCCACGACACACCCACCCTCTGGACCCTCGCCTCCATGACACACCTTTTCTTGTGTCGCCGCCTTCATAGCACGCTAACCCTTCCGAGTTAATGCCTCCATGACATACCCATTCCTCGGGTTGTAGCCTCTATGACATGCCCACCCTTCCGGGTCACTTCCTTCATGACACCCATTTATTGGGCTGTTGCCTCCACGACACACCCAACCTTCAGGTCATTGACATGCCTAAAAATTATCTACTTTTTCATATATATTTTATGCTCAATTTTAATAATTTTTAATGATATTACGCTTTAAGGGAATATATTTTGCATATTTTTGGTTGCAAGTACGATAAATGTGCTTCAGGTACTAGGAATAGAATTTTAGAGAAAATGAAGCAAAAATGATGCAATTTGGATTAAAAACAAGCAAGAAAGATAATTCTGACTTGACACATTTCAATATGTCTTTCTATGTTTAATCTACTTTACATTTCTCATATATTTTTAAAATAAAATTACACTTTAAATAGATGTTGTTTCCATGCTTATTTTGTGGTATATCTGTTATGAGCGAAACACAACTGAAACGGGGCGAAACAGAGCCAAACGGAGCAAAACTGTGGAGCTGCTGCAGTGTGGCGCTTGAGGCAACAAAATCCAGAGAGCTGACACCTGAAGTGCCAGAGACGATATAAGACGGATTAAGGCGGCTCAGGACGAATTTTGAGCGGATTTTGATGGCTCCTTTTTGAAGGCTTCAAACAATTCAAACGTCTTATGGAGTGATTCAATGCATCTAGACATTTTGGAAGACTCTTTAATGAAGGGACATGTCTCTTGAATGAATGGATATGTCTTTTGGGATTCAAAAGGTGTGACTTTTGGAGAGAAATTGAGAGAGAATTTTGAATTCTTTTTGAAAGAAGGTAGCCGCTAATCAAAAAGGAGAGGATTTTAGGGCATGAGTGTGGCGTGAGAGTGAGAGGAAGACTTTGGAGAAGATATAATTTTCTTCTAGGGTTGTAAGAGGAGAGGGAAGATGAGAGTGTTCTTTTTCATTACATTTCTAGGAGAGAATTGAGTGTGATTGTAAAGAGAAAAAGTGCTTAAAGGGAGCTTCTAGAGATTTGCTTGGGAAGAAGTGTGAAATAAGTTGTGTTCTTTTCTTTTTTTGTTTTGTAAACTTGTTTTTATATATGAATTTGTGTTTTGTGGTATCCTTCTCAAGAATTCTGAGTAGTCTTCTGTATCATTTTCCTTACAATTAGATTTGTTTTTGCGAAGAATTGATTTTGTTTTATTCGGTTTTAAATATTAATAAATTGTGATGATTTGAACTTTGATCTTCATTTATTTTTCGATTTGATTAATTGAAAGGTTAAAATTTGTTGAGAAACATAATATCTGAAAGGGCTATGCGATCCCGATTTTCTATATAGATAGATGTAAAATGCAATATATGCAATTAATTTTCTTAATTGATATTCTTAATTTGCAACAAAGCTAAAAACTTGATCTAAAGCAAAAGTTTGGTAAATCTTTCACTATGAAACAAATAAGAATGCAGTTATAATATTTCAATATGGGATACTACACAAGTATACATATCGTTATCAAGTAATATAAAACTTTTTGATTAAGTCCCGAATATCGATCCCATAGGGAGGACTACTTTTAGATAACAAAATTTACTTAGCAATATATTCTTACTTAAACTTAAGATGCTAAAATAGGAATGAAAGTTCAATTCTTTTTTGTAATTTTTGATAATTGAAAATAAAGTAAGCAACTAATTAACTTAACTAAAATAATTGCAAGATGAAGACAATATTAATAAAATATTTTTTTTTCTTATTATGAATCAGTGATAAATATAGAAATTATGTTGTGAAAATATGCTAAATATGCTGTGTCAAATAGGAGTAATAATATTCTTTACCCTTACTAGAGATGCAATAAAGAACATTGATTAATCTATAGTTTTAATAATCTTGAAGACCGGCTAGGTAGGAAAGATATTAGCTCTCACTCTAGAGTTCCTTCTTCTCCCTCTATCTGGGGGCTAACATCTCGTATCAAAACCTAAAACTATCAATCAAATTGGGTGTTTTAGCCTGTCACTCTAAAGTCCTCTAATTCTATACAATTTAAATATATTTCGCTATTTATTTGCACTCAACCCCATGAACTACATTCTCATTCATGAAATAAATATGCCATTCCAACTATTTGTTGACTGAGATAATATCATCTCAGATCTTACATGTTCTCACAAATCGAGAAATAAATGAAGTACAAGATTTCAAATCACCACAACTTCTTCCAACATTGAAGTCTGATACTTCACACAACTTTCTTTAAATATTTAATCACTTATCATTTTATGAAAAAAGATAAAGAAAACTATCAGAATTCATGGAGAAAACACAACCACACATGGGTTTAAAAGTAAAAATCACGCACACAAATAAGAAATCCAAATTAAAATCAAGTGTAGACGCAAAGATAAACTCTTATATCAAATTCTCTCTACTAAATGTCTTGACGTTCCTTTGAATTCTATTCCTTCTCTCACAATACAAACTAAAACTCAAAATAAAATAAAATAAAATAAAGGTGTTTGGCGATGGCGGTGGGCTGTAAAGTTTAGTTTGATGGATGGCTGGCCTCTGGAGGTTGGCTTTGATGATCCAAGTCTTCTTTAATAAAAATCCAAAAGGTGTCTTGGTGTTTCTTAAAAAAGGTGTCTCCATTTAATGAATCGTCTAGAAGTTGCCTCCTCATAAGCCAATTGAATGAATTTTTGTGTCTATGGGCTATTTCCCACTTTTTTTTATCAAGGGTTGCTTCAAACACCTCTTCAAAAATTCACTCCAATTAAATATATCATCAAGTAACTACTTCTGGCGCTTAAGCGCGGGGTATCTGACGCTTAGGAGCGGGGTCTCTCGCATTTAGGCGTCAAACTGGGCGCTTAGGCGCCCAGTTCATTTTTGCTCCAAATTTGACCAATTTTCACTCATATTAGCATTTTTCATTCATTTTGCAAGAAAAACACACAAATATCTTTCATTAAAGCGCAATATTTAAAAAATATGTATAAAAATGTGTATAAAAACATTATATATTTTAAGCGTACCACTATGCTTTCTACAACGAGGTAAGAGTCACATTCAATCTAATGAGTGAGAATGTAATCCATGGGGTTAAGTGCAAATAAATAGAAAAATGTACTTTGTTAAATGCAGAATTGAAGATTTTAAGGTTATAAATTAAAATCCCTAATTTGGTTCCGTTGATTGGAAACTAATGCGAGATTGTTAGCCGTCAGACATGGGAGAAGTGAGAGCTATGGAGTGAGAGTCGGTATTCTCCCAACCTAACCACGAAATTAAGGACCAAACTCTGGATTAGTCAATGTTTGGGATTATTCCTATTTGACACAATACAATTTTATATATAATTTTAAATGATTTTAATTACTTCACTAATCATGTACTCATTGTAAAGAAGAAGGATGCTTTCTTAACTTTAAACTCATCATCACAAAACTTTGTTTAGTCTTAGTAAATTTAACTTTAAAGTTTAGAAATTAGATTAGTAAACTTAGTTCTTTTAGTTACATTTCTGTTAGCATTCATTAAACCCATTTTAACTTGTCTTTCTTACTTTAATTTTTATAGTTTGAATATTATGATTTATGTTATTACCATAAGAATTTTCATTTTCCAAACTAAGACTTGATAGTAGTAGACTAGAATCAGCCTAAGAGATTTCTTACTATGCTTCTCTATGGGATAAATACTGGGATTTTTATAGAAAGTCTTATTTTACTTGAAGTGATATATGCAATTGCGTAGAACCTCTAGTGTGTGAACTATTATGTATATTTTACATAACATTTCGATTTTGCGAATTAAATACTAAATATAAATTAGGTCAAGGACCTTTTTTGGAAGCTAATAATTTTGCACATTACTGCGTAAATTCGGGACGGGTCAAGTTTTTGACACTGTTATCGGGATTATCGGGGATTTAAATTGACATAAAACATGCAGAAAACAACACACACCAGACACACATCAAGTTTTTGATGCCTTTGCCGGGAAAGCTTCGGTAAGAACTTTAGGAGAATTTTAGTTAAACCTGTAAGACTTAGATTTGGGATTTATAGTATTATTATATATTGTGTTTAATTATTGTGTTTATTTTAAAGAAAATCTAAAATACCAAAACTATTTTTTAAATCTGTCATATTAGTTAAGTCTTTAGATTTGTATGTGTAGTTCAGGAGTTGCAAATCTTAAATTTTACAAGTCAAATTTGGAGAGAACTTTTGAGAGAGATTTGAAAAGACTCCATGAATTTAATTCAGAAATGGCAGATCAACGATATAATGAATATCCAAATTTGGATTATAATGCTAGTAGCTTTGAAAGAGTAAACCCGAAGAGAGTGACAAATTTTCAAGAAGATATGCTTATAATTTTAATTTCTTAGGTTGCAAATATTGAGAGGAAGTTAGATCAATGCATAGAAAAATATCCTTAATGAACCCCAATTATTGAGGAAAATTCATTTGGACAATGAATTGAAACTGACAATGGGATACATAATTCTTATTCTGAAAATCATTTGAATTTTAAGTGGAATAATAATTTTGGAGGAGAAAATCAATTTTGGGAAGATAATCAATTTAATCAGACATGAAATTGGAATAGTCAGAGTGAATTTAATGATGACTTTTCTTTTTCTCATAATTTTAACTTCAACCCCCCATAATGAGGAGAATGATTTATTAGAAGAGGTTGTTATTCAAATGGATAGTGAGCTGGAGTGTCAAGGGACCGCAATAAGGAAATTGAAAAATTAACTGGGGTAGATTATTAACTTAATTAATAATCCTCCTCAATTTAACACCAACCCACAAGATGAGGAGAATGAATTAATGTTAGAAAAGACTGTGATTCAAACAAAGAGTGAGCTGAAACGAAGAGTGAGCTGAAAAATCAAGAGGTCGCAATAAAGAATATAGAAAACTAACTGAGACAGATTATTAATGCAATTAATAGTTATCCCCCCCAGAGATTTTACTTAGTGACCTTTGAGATAAACCCTAAGGAGATGAATGATGAACAATATAAAATTATTGAACTAATATATAGAAGAGAATTCGAAGATATGCTTTAAAAGAACTTTGAATTGAGAGATGAGGGTAAGGAGATTGAAAGACCAATGGAAAAAATTCCTAAGAAATTAGAAAAACCTATTTCCTCAACTATGATAAATATAAAAAGACTATCTCTACCATTTACTCAGTACCAAGGGGAAGAATTAAAAGACAACCCTAAACAAAAGAGTAACCTAGAAGAATTTTATCCATAATTTAAATTATCTAGAGAGAATCTGATCCAAAATTTGGGAGATCTTGAAGTATCATTTAAAGATCAATTTATTATAAAATTTAAGGATGATATTAATATGAAAATTAAGAAAAGCACTAGAAGAATATTAGATCTAGAAAGAAATAGAAGGAACAAGGATATTAATCAATCTGAAAAGGAAGAGTCGCAAGAAAAAATTAAATTTGAGGGCTTTGTAGGAATCCCTGGATCTGAAAAACATTGGGTGATTGATCAATGATTACTTAAATGGATCTAGGTGGAATCATTTGTCAGGTTGATGACGTTAAACAAACCGCTTTATGGGGCAACCCACCATTATCAGTGTGGTTTGATTTAGTGTGCTAGAGAGTCATGATTGTTAGTGTTGTACTGTGTTTGCTTTAGTGTGGAATGATTTGTTTGATTGATGATTGGTGGATGTTTAGAATGTTAGTGGTTTGATTTAATTTTTGTGTGTCATGAGGAAGGTGATTCCTTAACATCTTATTATGGCTAGACTTATATATTCTCTTGTAGTAGTTGGATTGACGAGTTTATTATAATTCAGATCTCACTCGGACTTAAGTTTTACAAGAGGCATCATTAATTTTAACAGCGACAATTCCATCTCAATTTTGTTACTTCTTTTCTCTGATTTTGTTTTCATTTGATAAGAGTAACTAACATATTTGATGAGTAACATGTGCATGAATTTACACTATCTTTATAACTGCTAGAGGTGTTTAATTATTGGGATAAGGTGATGCCTGAGGTTGGTGCACATGTACCAATATATCAGGAATAATCTTATCTTTAGGATTAGAATCTACAAAATCATTTATAAGTACCCAATATATCTGTGTAGTGGTTTCGTTTCGAATTGGAAGTAAGTTAGTGAAATGCAATGAGTTAAAGGAAGAATTGACCTCATTTATCATGTGTGTTTATGTTTGTGTTACAATAATATTAAGATTTGGAGAACACAAATATATATATTCCTATGCTGATATCTGTTCTACTTGTTAGACATTTCTTTCCATTTTATCGAGCATGTTTTAGTTTAGACTTACTTTTTATTGCATATTGTTCTGTCCTGATGATTACTTGTAGATGTTTGTGATAAATAGAATTTCTGAACATTTTCTTCCTGCTTATATTTTCTGTATTGAATGTTATACATGTTTAAAATCAGGTTTGGGGTTGGGAAGAAAAATAAATTTTAAAGCTAGTATACTTCATTTTAGTTTAATATTATTGCAAGCATGTTTTAGACTAGATTTACTTTCTCTGCAGTCATTCTATCCTGATTATGCACGTATATGAATTTGATAGGATGTTGTAGTAGTTAGTAGATTCAACTTATACTTTTTCTTCGTGCTACATTTTATGGAATTAAATTTAAATATTTAAAAATTCAAGTTTGGAGGAAAGAAAAATTTCTTTTAAAAAGAAGTAAATTAATTTTTAGTTGTCTTCAATTAACTATATTTTTAAAATAAATTTAACATGACCTTGGATATTAAAGTTTAACTTTAAATGTCTATATTTATGTTTGTAAATGTTATGGTAACTTTAGGTAAAAATTTTTAATAACTAAGGTTAATTCTAAAGTTAAAAGATATTTGATATGAAAAGATAAGACTATGTTTTTCTATTTAAAGTAAAGGAAATTGTATTTTGAAGTATTAAAAATCTCAGAGTTTCGTGTAAGAGGAAAATAATGAGACTTTATGAAAAATCATTAAAACTAATATGAATTTATAAAGTGAAGAAAGATAAAAATTTTTAGCTTTAAGAGGAGGATAATGAAGTTCAAAATTATTAAAGACTATCCAAATATAGTAATTCTCACTTGAAAAAGAAAAAAAAGAAAGGATTGAAAATATCCCAATAAAAAAAAGAAAAAGAAAAGAAAAAAAAAAAAAGAATGTGAGGAGAAGCTTGAGGAGATGCTTAATCAAAAATTAGCTTCACTTGAATCAAATTGAGGAAAATGTTTTATTACATTTTCTAAACTTGTATTTGAGTATTAACACCCTTAATAGTAAAGTTTTTCATGAAATTCTTTTTCATATGGATACTCTAAGTATCATTGATATAACAAATTACAGTTGTTCTTGAAATGAATGGAGATTCATAAATCTTATATTTGATTACTAAGTATTTTTATACTTATAGTTTTAATCTAGGTTAAGTCACTTGAGGACAAGTAAGGTTTAAGTTTGGGGGATTTTGACACGCCTAAAAATTATCTACTTTATATATATATATATATATATATATATTATGCTTAATTTTAATGATTTCTAATGATATTACACTTTAAAGTAATGTATTTTGCATATTTTTAATTTCAGGTACAAGAAATGGACTTTTAGAGAAAATGAAGCAAAAATAGTGCAATTTCGAGTAAAATCGAGCAAGAAAGAAACTTCTGACTTGACATAAAATTCTGACTAGTCACATTTTGATGTTTTTCTATGCTTAATCTACTTTACATTCTCACATGTTTTTAAATAAAATTACAATTTAAAGAAATGTTGTTTTCATGCTTATTTTGTAGGTATATCTGTTAGGAGCGAAATTGAACTGAAATGTGGCGAAGCGGAGCTGAAACAGAGCCAAACGAAACAAAACGGTGGAACTGTTGCAGGGTGGCGCCTGAGGCGCCAGAGACGATATAAAACAAATTTAGGCGGTTCATGACAAATTTTGAGCGGATTTTGAACGCTCCAAATGATTTAAACGCCCCATGAAGTGATTCAATGCATCTATATACTTTGGAAGACCTTTTAATGAAGGGATATGTCTCTTGAATGAATGGACATTTCTTTTGAGATTCAAAAGATGTGACTTTTGGAGAGATTTTGGGAAGAATTTTTTAATTCTTTTTGAAAGGAGGTGACCTCTAATTAAAAAGGAGAGGAGTCTAAGGCATGAGTGTGCCGTGAGAGTGAGAGGAAGGCTTTGGAGAAGAGAGGATTTTCTTCTAGGGTTGTAAGAGGAGAGGGAATGTGAGAGATTTTTTCTTTATTACATTTCTAAGAGAGAATTGAGTGTGATTGTAAAGAGAGAAAGTGCTTAAAGGGAATTTCTAGGGATTTGTTTGGGAAGGAGTGTGAGATAAGTTGTGTTCTTTTCTTTCTTTATTTATAAACTTATTTTTATATATGAAATCCGTGTCTTGTCGTATCCTTTTCATGAATTCTGAGTAGTCTTATTTATCCTTCTCCTTACAATGAGATTTGGTTTTGTGAAGAATTGATTTTATTTTATATGGTTTTAAATGTCAATAATTTGTGATGATTCAAACTCCGATCTTCATTTACTTTTTGATTTGGAAGTATGTAAATGCTCCTTTTCTTTGTTTTATAATCTTACCCTCCATAAGATTCGAAAGGGTTATGCTTTCTACAACAAGGTAAAAGTCACATTCAATTTCATGTGCGAGAATGTAGTCCATGGTGTTGAGTGTAAATAAATAGGAAATTATATTTCGATGGGCGTAGAATTGGAGATTTTAGGGTGATAGACTAAAATCCTTAATTTGGTCTAGTTGTTTGGAAATTAAAGTGAGATTGTTAGCCCTCACTTGAGGGAGAAGTGGGACTTGGAGTCGGTATCCTCCCAACCTAACCACAAAATTAGGGACCAAACTCTGGATTAGTCAATACTTTTTATGCATTTGATCGAGGGAGGGTAAAGAATAATATTGCTCATATTTGACACAATACAATTATATATATAATTTTAAATGATTTTAATTATTTCACTAACCATGTACTCATTGTAAAAGGGAAGGATGATTTCTTAAATTTGAACTCTTCGTCACAAAACTTTGTTTAGTCTTAGTAAATTTAACTTTGAAGTTTAGAATTTAGTTTAGTAAACTTAGTTCTTTTAGTTACATTTATGTTAGCATTCATTAAACCCATTTTAAATTGTCTTTCTTACTTTAATTTTTATAGTTTGAATATTGTGATTTATGTTATTATCATAAGAATTTCCATCTTCCAAACAAAGACTTCATAATGGTAAACTAGAATCAGACTAAGAGATTTCTTACTGCGTTTCTTTGTAGGATCGATACTGAGGTTTTTAAAGAAAGCCCTATATTACTTTAAACATTACGTGCACTTGCGTGTACCCTATTGTGTGAACTTTTTTACATATTTTATATAATATTTCAATTTTTCACATTAAATACTTAATATAAATTAGGTCAAGATTTTAGTCATATTTTTGGAAGCTAAATTACTGCATGAGTTTGGGACAGGTCCAACTGCATGAGTTTGGATTTTTAACAATGTTAAACAATGTTACCGGAGATTTAAATTGACAAAAAACACGCAGAAAAACAACACACTCCATGACACACCCACCCTTGGGACCACTGCTTCCACGACACACCCACCCTTATGGCCACTGCCTCCACGACACACTCCTCACCACTTCTATCACATGACTATTTGCGTTTGTATTTGTATGCATGCATGAATAGCGAGCTATGCTCGTAAGTGAGTGGCCCAGTGTTGGTCGCGATTCTTTGACGAACATTACTTGCCGGATCGATCATGGTGAGTGATGTGAATTAAAACATCGAGATTGATACGAGTATGAATGTACTAAGGATCGCCAACCCATATGGGGTATAAGTTATTTTTTTAGGAGCATTTCCAGTTTTGTTGCTAAACCCCATTTTCTCCTCTTTTCCAACGACATCCTGGCCATTACGGTATGTATAAGTCCCACCTCTCAGATGCTGCAATTCACGGATAGTCATATGATAGAGTTTCCTTCCTTTAACCTTAGGGCTATTGAGGTTCTCATGGATGATGCAACTCACAGATTGCTGTTCGAGGATCTCTAGACGTGTTGGGTCGATTATTTTCATGACTATGTAGACTTAGGGCCTTAGTGACTTGACATGATGGGTCTGCGGTCCCCTGACCTGACTACCTCTACCTTTTAGGGATTCCTCCTCCCTTCTTTTGACTAACTCTGTTGAGCTCTGTCACTCCTCTTGTTTTTGTTGGTATCATCTTCACATCTTGATTATTAAGCTGCTATCCGTTTGGGATACGACGATTTATCCTCTACCTTTTTGTCTCATATGTGCTTTGATGTATCGGGATTCTTCGTCGTCATGATTTGGTTATTTTGTAGGCTCCGTATGCTAATGAGTTCGCTACGTACGTGGGACCATGAAAGACTAACTCTCTACCTCATATTTTAGTGGGAGCTTTGAAAGCATCAGAGCATTCCCTTGAGAAATAACTGACCTTTGATAACCTTTTGTTAATCGTCACTTTAAACGTAAGCATAACTCCTTGGATCAAGAGTATCCTTGGGCAACGCCCAAGAGGTAGTTAACCAAGTGGGTTACGTCCTTTTGGAAGCATTATAGACCCTAAAACGGGCAAACACACTTGAATCTCTGGTTGTGAGTAGTCTACTTAGGTATCCTTTAGCGGATATTGGCCCAAGGTGCTTTTATCTGATCTTGTTTGGACAGACATACTTTACTTATCATTGAGAGTTCTATTGCGCATAGACTCTCCACATTTTTTCTCTTATTTATTACCTTTATGGTCTTTGTTGTATGTCCGTCTTTTCCGGTTCCTCTCTTCTCTTCATCTTTCACATAATCTGGAAGAGAAACTTATTCGAAAAAAAAGAAGTATACTACGATGGACAAACAAACAACTCCTTTAAAAATAAAAAAGAGAAAGGAACACAAACAGATTGGCTAATCTGTTGGGGAATGAGGTTCTCTCTTGTTTGTGTGTCTTACAAATTTAGTGCATTTGCAAGATTGATGACTCCATTGGGAAAGATGCTTTCTCGTCACTACATGAATTTTGCTTATTTCTTTTGGATTCCAGTGTATGCACAAGATTAGCAACTCCAGCGAGGAAGATTCTCCCACTTTCCATATCAAGTTGTTTTTACTATTCTGCGGGTCCCACCAAATTCACAGCTTTGCGGAGCAGCTTGGAGTACTGCATTCTCTCTCTCTTAGGGGGGGTTTCACTTACATTTTAAGTGAACTAATTCCTTCCTTTGTAGAGCTTTTTTTGTGTCTGTTAGACCTTGGACTTCATATCCACGCATTAGTTGCTATGGTTAGTAAGTCAATGTTATTTCGTCATTTTTGTTTCGCTCGACAGTTTGGTTGTTGCATTATCACGTGCATCAATGTCGTTGTACCTTTATTTGATTGAATTTCTTTGGCCTTTCATTGTTTATTAACCGCACCTCTTTTTTGCCTTGTAGACATGATGATCGAGAGGATGATTGTGATTGCTGCTGCTGGGGAGGATTCTGTTTCCTTCTCACCTAGCATCTTGGGTATGCGAAAGGAGGCCATTAACTTTTTTTCTTTCGAGCACCCAATTGAGATTACTTTGAGTAATCTCATACCCACTGAGGCATTTAATTTATGCCCTCCCACTCAAAAGGGGAGTCGTGCATATTTAGCCGTTACTTCTGCAGTGGTTCACGTTGAGCCCTCCTCTTATGCAAAGAAGAGGCTGCCACCTGATAACGATGCACCGTAGCACTCATCAGTCTTTTACAGTTTGTCGGACTGTTCCCCCGTGTTCTTACAGGTCACTCTGCTAGAGGTAGGCGAGTCTTCTGATAGTAGTAGGGTTGTCACTATTGTTAGGATTACTTTGAGTAATCTCACGACCGCTGAGGCATTTGCTCTGTGCCTTACACCTCGAAAGGGGACTCATGTATATTGAGATGTTCCTACTACAGTGGCTAGTGTCAAGCCCGCCTCTTCCACAAAAGAAGAGGATGTCACCCGATAGTGATGCACCACATCGCTTATTAGTCTTTTTCAGGCTGTCGAGCTATTCCCCCGTGTTCTCAAGAATCTCTCCACTAAAGGTAGGTGAGTTTTTTGACAATAGTAAGGTTATCACTATTGTCGCTGGTGTGAATTCTGTCCTGACTCCTTCTGTTCCAGTTCCTCCTGAGGTTTTGTCTACCCACTGATTAGGCAAGAAGGTTAGGAGTACTAGGAATAGATTATTGCGATCTCAGCAACATGCCAAACAACAAATTTCTGCACCTATTATGCCTCAAGTTCGGGGGGGGGTGGGGGGGTT